>NW_028249322.1:0-66243 GCF_964263255.1 Lissotriton vulgaris
TCTACATGTCCTATAAGTGAAAAGACCCTGAATTTGTTTTAACTACTGTAAGCCCTACACCTGCCAATGGTTAACCTTATCCTTGCGATGGATATTTTCCTCCTGTGCTGGGCCCCCATGCAAATGGGTGTGGTCATGACGGAACGGTTCCATCACGAGCACAGCTCGACTGATGCTCATGACGGAACCGTTCCGTCATTAGCAGCGAAAGGGTTAATATTGGGATACATTATTACATTTAGTAAGTGCTCACATTTGATTGGGAATAGATAGTGTTAGAAATGGGGGTCTCTAGTTGGCAGAGGTATGTAAATAGGAAGACTTGCGTCTAGTCAGGGTAAAGGGGATATACACTTTAGATAACCTCTGCTTACCCCCTTGGTAGCTTGGCACAAGCAGACAAGCTTTTCCCAAAGGCAATGTGTAAAGTATTTGTACCAACACACATAGTAACACAGAGACAAAACCACAAAAGGACACCACACCAGTTTAGAAAAATAAGGTATCTTTATCTAAACTAAAAATACCCAACATACACAGTTCAAAATATGACTTTCAAAAGGTTTCAAGAAAGTCTACCATAGAAAACTATGAATGCGTGACTTTTCGCCAAAGTACCTGTAGATGCGTAAAAGTTCCAAAAGATAAACAGCCACATAGTTGGAAAAAAGAGATGTGACACACTCCTGAGACCTTGGGGAGGTGAAGCGGCAGTTCTGCGACATACAAAGGACACGTTGCGTTGAATCTGGTCTGTATGGGGAGTGATGCATTGATTCTTGGTGACGGTTCCGATTCGCAGTTGATGCGTGGGGAAAGCGTGCTGCACAGGTACCATGCGTGGAAATTCGAGATGCGATTGATGCAACAGCGTCGATCGGAGCTGTGTCAGTCCTCTTCAACCCCGATCTCTTGATGCATCAACCTGAATGAATGAATGAATGAATGGCATTTTTATACCGCGCAAATCTTAGCCCCAAGGGGCATCAAGGCTCAATACGAGCAGACATGGAAAGTCCAGACTCCAGATAACTAGACCAAAGGCCATTGGGAGAGCAAGAATCTAATATGCTTGGGAAAAAAGCCAGGTTTTGAGAAGTTTTTTGAAAATTATCAAGGAGGATTGACTGGTAAGCTCAAGGGGAAGGGAGTTCCACAGTTTGGGAGCCAAGGTGGAAAAGGCTCTGCCTCCCCATCTCACCTTAGCAAACCTAGGGACTACCAGCCGGTTCTTTGAAGATGAACGAAGCATTCTAGTGGGGGTGTAGGAACACAGAAGAGATCTAATGCTTTCAGATCCTGAGCCATGGATAGCACCAATGGCCAGATAGAGAATTTTGAAGGAGATCCTAGATGGAATTGGGAGCCAAAGAAGGTCCCTTCTGGCAATTGTTGCAGACGTCCTCCTAGGGAGGCTTAGAACCAATCTGGCTGCAGCATTTTGCACCATTTGGAAGCGATGGATAGAGCCTTTATTGATGCCACCATAAAGGGCATTACAATAATCTAGCCTCAATAGTACTAGGCCAGCTGTTACTTGTTTCCGGGCTGCCAAGGACAGGTAAGGGGCAATTTTCTTTAAAATTCTGATCGTGCCACAGCAGGTAGACACTGTCCTATTTACCTGGGGGTCGAAGGAAAGGGCGGGATCAATTTGTACTCCAAGGTTCTTAGCAAAAGGAGTGGGAGTCGGGCAATCTCCCAGGGATGGAGGCCACCGGTCCTTTGACCAGAGATCTTGGCTCCCTCCGAAGAACATAACTTCGTTTTTTTCACCGTTCAATTTTAAGAAATTACATGTCATCCAATTGGAGACTGCCTCCATACAGGCTCTAAACTTGGAGGCGATCTCACAGACTGGCTGGGTGATGGATACCAAGATCTGTGAGTCGTCAGCATATGACAGCACGTCCAGGCCAAAGGATCTTACCACCTGTGCAAGTGGGGTAACATAGATGTTAAACAGTAAAGGGCTCAATGAAGAGCCCTAGGGAACCCCACATTGCACCTTTTGGGGATCGGAAAGGAAGTTGTCCATTTTTACTATCTGCTCCCTGTGATGGAGAAACGAGGAGAGCAAACTGAGGGCAGAGCCTCCTAATGGAAAGGGAAGACCACTCGGTCCCCCCGAACGTATGGATGGGTGCCCCGCTCCCCCCGGGAAACCGTTTTGGGAGGTGGGCGTGGTTCGGCTGGTATGCCCAAAGCGGCGTAGCCGGAGCACGCCCTTCCCGCCCAGAAGGGGTTGTCCTAGACACCCGCCCGGAAGACCGCGCCCAGATGGGCGTACCCAAGGAGGGCCCCCGCCCTCCCGCAGACAGATAAATAGAGCGGGAATCCAAGGAAGCGTCCTCTTGTTCCAGTGCTCTGAAGGCTGCACCACTCGTTGCTCGTGAGCCCTCGACGGAACAAGCAGCAATTTTGAGAACTTGTAATCTTTGTTGTTTCTCTTTCAGTATCAGGCGTGTGTAGGATCTAGGACCTCGTCGATCAAGTCGAACGGAGTGAACAAAGTCATGTCCGGCAAAAAAGCAGGAAAGAGCTCCGAGTTGGAGAAGATACTACGCACTTTGTCAAACCGAATGGCGGTGATGGACCGAAAACTGGGTAAAGTAGATTCGATCGGTCGGGGCTTAGCAGAGGTTAAAAAGCAGATAGCAGCCCAGAATAACCTCTCGGGGCGGCCTAAGAAGGTGATAGGACCGGCCTTGCCGGGAGTCGCCCCAGAGGGTAGTGGGAAACGTAGTAAGAAGAGGGCGGGTTCCGGGGAGGGCCCAGTCCCGGAGGTACCCCCAGCAGGCCCAGTCACACCGGTGGACAGCCCGGTACCAAGTCCAGATGTGGGTTTACCAATCCCCGTTGTAATAACTCCGGTTGAGGATGATCAGATGCCCCCAAAACTGGCCCTTCAGTTAGCGGCAGTGTTACCCTGGCTTAAGAAGAAAACAGGGGGGGCAGTGGCTGCGGGGGATCCGGCCGAGGAAGCCAGATTAATAATCGAGCAGTTACGGCAGGCAAGAGAAGCCGAGACGGCGAATGTTCCTTCTATTCCCCCACAGGTGGCACCGGGAGTGACGGCGGTTGGCCGAGAAAAGACAGCAGACACGGCGGTTGAACCCGGTAAGAACCTGTTGCCAATGGTAGGGGAGAGTTCAGTACCTTTGAGGCGCGAAAGGTTGGCCCAGCACATCCCGGCGGCCACGAAGGAAATGATATGGGGGGACAAATATGTTAATATGTTTTCACTGTTGACTGACCATCGTGAGATAGAGTACGCAAAGACCCAGAAAGATTTATGGCACCCCAGCGTATGGCGGGCCAAGATGGCGGAATTTAGGGTCGACGAGACCATAGCGAACAGGGTTCACCGAGGCCACTGGGCATAGACAGGTGATGCACTATTTAGATGACTTCCTGTTCTTAGGGCCGGCAGGCACTACGAAATGTGCACAGGCACTGCAGGACTTCTGCATTCTCATGCAGGAGTTTGGGGTCCCATTGGCACCAGGTAAGACAGTGGAGCCATCTACTTCACTGGAGTTTCTGGGAATTGAGCTCGATTCTGTGGAGGGATGCTTCCGTCTGCCAATGTAGAAGGTGGCCAAGTTCAGGGCTTCCTTAATACAATGCCTGGGCAAAGAAAAAGTGACCCTGCACCAGTTACAACAAACAGTGGGCCAGCTTAACTTTGCCTTGAGAGTAATACCGATGGCTCGCCACTTCTCACGTTCCATTGCACAGGCTATGGCCGGCCTCAAGGAGGGACACCACCGCACAAGACTGTCGGCAGAGGTTCGCCAGGATATGCGCATTTGGTTGGCATTCCTGGCGGACTTCAACGGTCGAGTGGCGTGGAACAAACCCCCAGCATCGTTGGATGAATTGGGTTTATGGACCGACTCAGCTGGGAGCGTGGGATTTGGCGTAATCTTTGGTAACCGATGGTCGGCGCAATTATGGCCGACGTGGTGGCACTCCAGTGGCCTAACAGGTAACATTGGGTTGTTGGAGCTATTTCCCATTTGGGTGGCTCTGTTGGCATGGCCAGAAGAGTTTAGGGACCGCTCAGTAGTGTTTTGGTCTGACAATATGACAGTGGTCGAGTGCATTAATCAGCAGGCAGCACGCTGCAAGTGGATCTTGAGACTGTTGAAAGAAATTGTATTACGTTGCATGAGATTGAATGTACAGTTCAGGGCAAAACATGTGCCGGGTGTACTGAATAATGCAGCTGATGCACTCTCTCGTTCACACATGCAGGCTTTCAGGGGCTATCTACCTACAGCGGATCTAGTGGCGGCACCGTTCCCCGAAGCACTATGGCTGATCGGTGCCCCGGATTACAGAACCTCGTGGCAGCCAGCTTAGCGCCCAGGACGAGGAAAGCCTATGAGGGAGCGTTTCGTTCTTACTGCTCCTTTTTAGGGCCGGCAGGGAGACATAGCTGGGGGCAGGAGGAATCCTTCCTGGGGTTCTTAGTGGTGCTTCATAGAGAAGGCCGATCAGCCGCAACTGCCAACAGACATAGGGCAGCCATATCATTCATGGCACAGCTCCACGGCATACGGGACCCGACGGGTTCCTTTTTAGTCAGGAAGGCGCTCCGCGGTTGGCAACACCTGGAGGGTCGCAGACAAGATACGAGGCACCCGATTGGTTTAGAGAGATTGTCTCTGCTCCTAGCAAAACTTGATGAGACATGCTCCTTCCCTTCTGAGGTAGTTCTGTTCCGAGCGGCTTTCGCCTTGGCATTCCATGGGGCCATGCGGGTAAGTGAACTCGTGGCGAGGAACAAGAAAGATATGGAGGGAGGCCTATGCAGGGATCACGTTCAAATACCGGGTGATTCTATGCTAATCTCGATAGCCAGGTCCAAGACTGACCAGGAAGCTATAGGGAGTAGTGTTGTTGTGCAGCGCGCTCAAGGGAGCCCCAGTTGTCCAATAAGGTATTTAGAGGACTACCTGGCACAGAGGCCGGCGACATGGGGAGGGAGCCTGCTTAGACACAAGGATGGCACCCCGTTGACGAAATTTCAATTTCAGAGGGTGCTGGCACTTACGATTGCTGCGGCGGGCTTGAACCCGTGCGATTTTGGGACCCACTCATTCAGAATAGGGGCCGCTACTGAGGCTACGACTCGGGGTCTGGGTGCGGAAGAAGTAAAACAGTTAGGCCGTTGGTCCTCGAACTGTTTCAAGAGGTATGTGCGACTGCACATGTTGTAAAAGACTGATGAAATGCACTCACGCTTGTTGTCTTTTGTTTGATTTACAGTTTCGCAAGCCTGTGACGTGGGGCGGAATTTGGGATCAACCCATCACCAGAGGACCAGCGGTCGAGGATCACCGACTGGAGAGCAAGTGGTATGGGTCGTGGGCCACTCATACGTGAGGCGCGCCGGGGACGTATTCATGGCAGGTGACGCGACTCACGCATCTGAGGAATACGGGTTCAGAGTGACCTTCCATGGGGAGGGAGGCCTCTGTTTTGACCAATTTCAATCGTTTGTGGAGGGTCTCTTAGGGCGGCAAAGGTCACCGCCATCTGTAATCATAGTGCACTTGGGGGGCAATGACTTGGTAAGACTGGGAAGACGAGTGTTAGTGGAACACATATTGTCGGCAGTCAGCTGGTTGGCTAGGAGGCTCCCGGGGTGCATAATTGCCTGGTCCCACATGATCCCCAGGAGAGTTTGGCGGGGGGGTTTCTCTGTGATGGCGTTGAACCACTCGGTAAAGAGGGTCAACAATAAAATTGGGAAATTGTTTCGCTCCGCGCATTTGCAAAGCATTCCCCATGGGTGTATTCGGGGTGATCACTTTTACTTGAATGATGGGGTTCACCTGTCCAGGGCGGGGAATGATTTACTCATAGGAGACTTCATAGCATGGCTAGTGGGATTGAGGAGGCATGTCCTTTAGGAGGTGTGGGGGGGCCGGATAGTCGGTCAACTATCCGGCCTGTGGCGGTAAGGTCATGATCGGTGAGCAGTAATTTCAAGGTCCCTAGGGGGGTGCCACCCAGTATGGATGGGAGCGCCCGGGGGAGGCGGCCATTGGCCCCTCCCACGGGGAGGCGGCACCCACGACGGATGGGTCGCCTAGGGGGAGATGGCCATAGGCCCCTCCCAGGGGGGAGACGGCTATATGCCCCTCCTACGAATTTCCCGGAAGCCGGATATCCGCTCCGGCGGAAGAGAGTGTGGGGAAGGGGGGAGTCCACGCTGTCCTTCTTACAGATACCTCACACGGGAACTCGGACGACCTTTAAAATGGCGTCAAGTGAAAGGGGGCCCCCACGACAAGGGAAGTTACAGTTGGCAACGAGGGTAAAGTCCTCTGCGCATGCGCCACTCACACCGTGAGGGCGGGAGTTTGGTAGTAGGGATCTGACACCGGTTAAGACCTTGCCGTTGGCCCTTAATGCTAGGATGTACAATTTTATTTTAGAATGTATGCATTTTCAGGATGCTAGACTCGGCTAGGAAACCTTTGTATTAGAGATCTGTTAAGGTTAGCCAAAGAACATGTCTTGATCAAAATGTAATGAAAGTAAAATTGTACATAATTTATGAAACGTTTTAATTTAAAGTTTTAAATTTTGTTTCATATTTTAATAAATACGGCCGGGGGGGTAACTCCCCCCCGCCTTCCAAAAGCTCAAACTTGTGTCTGTCTCCTCCCATGGGGAATTGGTGTTGGGAGGGGGTGGCGGGCATCCCGGCCATATGGAAAGGGAAGACCACTCGGTCCCCCCGAACGTATGGATGGGTGCCCCGCTCCCCCCGGGAAACCGTTTTGGGCGGGGGGCGTGGTTCGGCTGGTATGCCCAAAGCGGCATAGCCGGAGCACGCCCTTCCCGCCCAGAAGGGGTTGTCCTAGACACCCGCCCGGAAGACCGCGCCCAGATGGGCGTACCCGAGGAGGGCCCCCGCCCTCCCGCAGACAGATAAATAGAGCGGGAATCCAAGGAAGCGTCCTCTTGTTCCTGTGCTCTGAAGGCTGCACCACTCGTTGCTCGTGAGCCCTCGACGGAACAAGCAGCAATTTTGACCCACCCACCAGCCCCTTCTTGCAATATTTGTTTGAATAAAGTAATTGTTGGTGATATTCGAATGTATTAAAGAGATGCAGTCACATTTTACAGCATTGATGTATGCCTTGGATTGAATAAATGTGTTTAGGCCTTTTTTCCTTTGTAGAAAAAGTGAAGGAGTGCATCACATAATAAAAATTGTCTTGTGCTTTAGGACTTTTTTCCCTTTGTAGAAATGAAAAGTTGATGAATCGTCAAGCTGTTGCAGATTAGGCGTATTTTCTTTCCTTAGTAGGTAAAACAACTGTCGTATTTATTTTGGTCGGGCGGTAAGGTCATGATCGGTGAGCAGTAACTTCAAGGTCCCTAGGGGGGGCGCCACCCAGTATGGATGGGAGCGCCCGGGGGGAGGCGGCCATTGGCCCCTCCCACGGGGAGGCGGCACCCACGATGGATGGGTCGCCTAGGGGGAGATGGCCATAGGCCCCTCCCAGGGGGGAGATGGCTATATGCCCCTCCTACGAATTTCCCGGGGGCCGGATTTCCGCTCCGGCGGAAGAGAGTGTGGGGAAGGGGGGGAGTCCACGCTGTCCTTCTTACAGATACCTCACACGGGAACTCGGACGACCTTTAAAATGGCGCCGAGTGAAAGGGGGCCCCCACGACAAGGGAAGTTACAGTTGGCAACGAGGGTAAAGTCCTCTGCGCATGCGCCACTCACACCGTGAGGGCGGGAGTTTGGTAGTAGGGATCTGACACCGGTTAAGACCTTGCCGTTGGCCCTTAATGCTAGGATGTACAATTTTATTTTAGAATGTATGCATTTTCAGGATGCTAGACTCGGCTAGGAAACCTTTGTATTAGAGATCTGTTAAGGTTAGCCAAAGAACATGTCTTGATCAAAATGTAATGAAAGTAAAATTGTACATAATTTATGAAACATTTTAATTTAAAGTTTTAAATTTTGTTTCATATTTTAATAAATACGGCTGGGGGGGTAACTCCCCCCCGCCTTCCAAAAGCTCAAACTTGTGTCTGTCTCCTCCCATGGGGAATTGGTGTTGGGAGGGGGTGGCGGGCATCCCGGCCATATGGAAAGGGAAGACCACTCGGTCCCCCCGAACGTATGGATGGGTGCCCGCTCCCCCCGGGAAACCGTTTTGGGCGGGGGGCGTGGTTCGGCTGGTATGCCCAAAGCAGCATAGCTGGAGCACGCCCTTCCCGCCCAGAAGGGGTTGTCCTAGACACCCGCCCGGAAGACCGCGCCCAGATGGGCGTACCCGAGGAGGGCCCCCGCCCTCCCGCAGACAGATAAATAGAGCGGGAATCCAAGGAAGCGTCCTCTTGTTCCAGTGCTCTGAAGGCTGCACCACTCATTGCTCGTGAGCCCTCGACGGAACAAGCAGCAATTTTGACCCACCCACCAGCCCCTTCTTGCAATATTTGTTTGAATAAAGTAATTGTTGGTGATATTCGAATGTATTAAAGAGATGCAGTCACATTTTACAGCATTGATGTATGCCTTGGATTGAATAAATGTGTTTAGGCCTTTTTTCCTTTGTAGAAAAAGTGAAGGAGTGCATCACATAATAAAAATTGTCTTGTGCTTTAGGACTTTTTTCCCTTTGTAGAAATGAAAAGTTGATGAATCGTCAAGCTGTTGCAGATTAGGCGTATTTTCTTTCCTTAGTAGGTAAAACAACTGTCGTATTTATTTTGGTCGGGCGGTAAGGTCATGATCGGTGAGCAGTAATTTCAAGGTCCCTAGGGGGGGGCGCCACCCAGTATGGATGGGAGCGCCCGGGGGGAGGCGGCCATTGGCCCCTCCCACGGGGAGGCAGCACCCACGACGGATGGGTCGCCTAGGGGGAGATGGCCATAGGCCCCTCCCAGGGGGGAGATGGCTATATGCCCCTCCTACGAATTTCCCGGGGCCGGATATCCGCTCTGGCGGAAGAGAGTGTGGGGAAGAGGGGGAGTCCACGCTGTCCTTCTTACAGATACCTCACACGGGAACTCGGACGACCTTTAAAATGGCGTCGAGTGAAAGGGGGCCCCCACGACAAGGGAAGTTACAGTTGGCAACGAGGGTAAAGTCCTCTGCGCATGCGCCACTCACACCGTGAGGGCGGGAGTTTGGTAGTAGGGATCTGACACCGGTTAAGACTTTGCCGTTTTCCCTTAATGCTAGGATGTACAATTTTATTTTAGAATGTATGCATTTTCAGGATGCTAGACTCGGCTAGGAAACCTTTGTATTAGAGATCTGTTAAGGTTAGCCAAAGAACATGTCTTCATCAAAATGTAATGAAAGTAAAATTGTACATAATTTATGAAACGTTTTAATTTAAAGTTTTAAATTTTGTTTCATATTTTAATAAATACGGCCGGGGGGTAACTCCCCCCGCCTTCCAAAAGCTCAAACTTGTGTCTGTCTCCTCCCATGGGGAATTGGTGTTGGGAGGGGGTGGCGGGCATCCCGGCCATATCCGATATCCTTGAGCCTGGAGATCAGTATTGACGGGGACAGGGTGTCAAAAGCTGCTGTGAGATCTAACAACACAAACAGCGAAGGATGTCCCTTGTCAACCTCAGATCGAATTTTGTTTGTCACAACAGTGAGGGCAGACTCAGTGCTGTGAGCTGATCGAAAACCGTGCTGGGAGCTATCAAGCATGTTGGAATTTTCAATATAAGTGGACAGATGTTGATTTATGTGAGATTCCAGAATCTTGGCTGGGGCCGGGAGTGAGGAAATAGGGCGGTAATTCTTCAAGTTCTCTGGGTCTAAGGAGGGTTTTTTAAGCAGAGGCCTAACAATAGCGGTTTTCCAAGAAGAGGGAAAGATACTCTCTTGGATCGCCAAGTTCATAACTTCCAGTAGCGGGGAAAGCACCGACCCTCTACAAGTTTTTAAGAATTTTAGCGGGCAGGGGTCAAGAGGTGAGCAGGACCTAAGCAGTTCTTCACGTTTCTTATTTCTTCCAGCTCCCAAACAGCAGCAACAACCTCCGAAGGTCCAAAACTGGCACAGGCTAGAACTCGAAGCAGCAGAGATCAGGGGAGCTGGGGGGAGGGGGAAGTCTTTGTGTTCCTGAGAGTTCAGAACAGGAGGCCAGCTCACTTCGGGCCCTTGGAGATCACCTGTAAGCAGGGGAGACAGCACACAGCAAAGCCCTTCTCCTTTCCTTGGCAGAAACATCTCCTGCAGGCCAACCCCAGACACACAGCAAGGGCAGTACTTCCCCTCAGTCTCTCCAGCTCTTCTCCTTGGCATAGGTCCCTCTTGAATTCAGGAATGTAACAAAAACTTGCCCACACGAACCCACAGCAATGACAAAAACCCAAAATACGGTAAATCAGACTCAAGACTATCAACGCCTTCCCAAGGCTCATATCAGACCCTTGACAGTGTTACAAATCGCCCCAAATGACCAGGTATACGCTCCAAACCTGAATTTTGAACTACACCTTATCCAGTTTAAGAAATGTTTATTTTGTTTTAAGAACATACAAGATAATTATAACAAGTCATATAAATCATTCAAATAGAGCAATAAAGATGATATAGAATGACTATGAATATTAAATCAATTATGAGTGATGGGGGGAAGGGAGAAAGGAAGGTAGAAAAGAAAGCTAGAAAAGAAAGATAGAAGTAGGAAGATAGGAGAAGGAAAAGGGAGAAAGAAAGAGAAGAAGAGAAGAGGATACAATAATTAAACGGAGGAAAGAGAAGATAAATAGTTAGATAGGGGAAGCCAGAGAAGATCAGATTTAATTTTCAAGGGTACAGAAGAAGAAGAGGAGGCAATGGCAATTCGATGTTCATCACATGTGAAATTCCACCAAGTGTGAACAGACAGTTTGGAGTTATCTTTCCAACAAGACAGAATAACTTTGAGAGCAAGAGCAATGAACAACAACTACACCTTATCCAATCTGAAGAAATCACTGTTCAGACAATGCCACCTGTTGTTATCAGAAAAAACCTCGACAGGAGCGTGTTATTTTGGAATGTGGCGGGGCTAGCGACTAAACACTCCGAAAAAAGCTTTCTAGAATTGGTTGATTCGAACGATGTAATTTGTCTCCAGGAGACATGGCTTAACGACCCAATCCATCTTGTCGGATATAAAACATACTTCTCACAAGCAATAAAATCTAATTCAGGGAGAAGCAAAGTAGGCCTAACAGTATACATTTCCAACCTTTGGGTGTGTCGTGAAATAACTCCTGTAATACTCCATCAGAACTATCAGATCATCAACATCCAAGGAATCAATCAAGAGGTTTATACCATCATAAACTTCTACAACAACATGAGCCCAACAGAGTTGTCCAAGGCCTTAAACGAAATTTCCAATGAGACCAACGATCTTAAAACAAAACACGCTAAGGACTCCCATACAATAATCTGGGGAGGAGACTTCAACCTTCACATATGTAACAAAAGTGACACCTCTACCTGTGGGATCACAGATGAACAAGGAAATTGCTTAACTCATTTCACCCACACCGCAGAAGGCAACAACATACAGGCCACCATGTCCGAATTAGATATAGGGTTTGCGAACATGATAAAGACGCCCACAACCCAATTCACTCCAACTTTTCATGGAAGAGGCTTTGAAACTCTAATAGACTATATATTAGTATCCATCAATAAAGCCACACGTATTAAGTCCTTCAAGGTGCACAACAACGCACTTAGCGATCATTTCCCACTCAGGTTGATGTATCAAGAACCCGACCATCGAAAGAAAACAGACAAGGCCTATCCTGGCATGCTCCACCAGGAAGCATTAACACTGGACAGATTAAATGGTTATACCCTCAAATGGGGCAAAATAAACCAGGAAACCACCAATGCGAGAATAATTAAAACATGTAGAAATGAAATCGATAAGTGCCTAGACCCCTCTACAACCCCAACAGAAATCATGACTAACTACAACGTAATCGTGAAAACCATAAGAAACGAATTAACCAAGCCCAACAAACAAAATAAGACCTTAAGAAAGGGATGGTTCAATACGAAATGCACAAAAGCCTATTCCGATTTAAAGAGGGCTCTAGCCAAAAAAGAAAGAAACAGAGAAGAGGTAATCAAATTAAGGAAGGTTTATATGCAGGCAATCAAACAAAGAAAAAAGGACATACAAGCAAATCTCTGGACCCAACTACTAAAAAGCAGTACTTTAAAAGATAGCGCAGCTTTTTGGGAGATAGTTAAAACCCCTTTTTAACAGAAAACAACGATGGCCCTTCCTTGGATGTTGCCATAAATGCAGAGGACTGGGTGCAACATTTCTCAGGGGTTTTTAGAGAGGCCAAACCTACAGACTCAATTTCCCCGGACCCTCTTCCATCGGTGAAATATCCATTAGCAATACATTTTACAATTAATGAAACGATGAAGGCCATAAAGACTGCTAAAACTGGCAAAGCACCAGGACCAGACTCTGTTCCTATGGATCTCTACAAATTCCTACCCGACCTTTGGTCTCCCCTCCTAACTAAAGTATTAAACGCAGCAAAGGACACTGATCTCCCTGATTCTTGGTCAACATCGATACTCGTCCCCATTTTTAAGAAGGGCAACAGAGATAGTCCCTCCTGCTACCGTCCCATTTCCCTCCTGGACTCGATCGGAAAAATGGCAGGGCGCATACTTCTTGATCGACTCCAGGAGTGGTCGAAAGAACATGGGGTACTCTCAGACCTACAATACGGGTTCAGGGCAGGACTGAGTACAGTGGATCAAGTCCTAAATCTAACACTACTGGCCGGAAAATACGTAACTGCAAAAATATCCTGCCTACATATGGTTTATGTCGACCTCACAGCAGCGTTCGACTGTATGGAACACTCAAAACTCTGGTCAATAATGCTGCAAATGGGGATCAAATCACCAATAGTCGACTTTCTCCGAGAATTATACACCGGAGCCACGTGAAAGGTCAGATTTGGGACAGCCGGACAATTAACCAACAGTTTTCCAATACAGAAGGGGGTCAGACAGGGGTGCGTGCTGGCCCCTTTCCTATTCACGCTCTATACTAACGGTCTCGAGGCTGCAATGTTAAAGGATGTAAAAGATCTCCCAGAAGCCGGTCGTCGGCAGATTCCAGCATTATTATATGCCGACGACGCGGTAATTCTCGCCCGAACTCCAATCCAGCTTCAACGGCCTCTAAACAACTACTGCACTTTTATGACCAGTTTAAATTTAAAAGTCAACATAAAGAAAACATACGTGATGCATGCCGGTACCAAGGGGAAAAAGTGAAGAAAATCTATGTGGACAATCTTCCCCTTGAAAGAACCAATGCGTACCCCTATCTAGAGATCAGCATTGACGAGGCATTCAATTGGAAAGAAGCAATTAATTCCCGAATGCTGTCCCTTATAAGAACAGTTGGCACTTTAAAAGCCTTTTCTCTTCGTCTTGGTAAAAGACCTCCGACCGAGATGATCAAGATATATAATGCAAAATGCATTAGTACAGCCACCTTCTGAGCAGGAGTCTGGGGAACGACAAACGTAGGACAATTACAAAAAGTTGAAAACTCTTTTTTTTAATTTTTATTGGCTGTTCCAAAAAGCACAACCACATTTGGATGTCACCTCGAACTTGGGGTGGATTATATCTCCGACATTATCAAGATCCAACCAATCATGTTATGGCGCAGAATATGGGCAACGGACGAGTGCTAGCTTACAAGAACAATAATTTAGGACTGCATGAAATTAGACAACACGACAAAGATAAAATGGTTGGTCTATGTAAAATCCTTTTTTATAGACATTGGTCTTCCGAGATTCTTTGACGACCCATTGTCAGTAACAGACATATCGAAAAAAGAACTAAAAACACTCTGTCTGTCGCATTTATCTCAACTACGGATGTTGAGTGAAGTAGGGAAGCCTTCAGTCCAACAATGTCTACTAATACAGTTGGTTCCAACCATCCAACCGTACTTGCAGTATGACTTATCACAATATGAAAAACTTCTTCTCACTCGTTTCAGGTTTAATTTATATCATTATATGGTTTTATTTCCCAATCAGAATGATTGGACACTTAATATTTCAGTGTGTCCCTGTGACCTAATGTCCCCTCAGTCTACAATTCATGTCCTCTTTTTCTGCAAATTCTATACGCCATTACGCAGGAGGTGGATAATACCATTATTAAAAGTTTTAAAAATCTGCAGATGTCGCCCTGCCTACTTGGCGTTGCAATTTCTGGAAAATAATTTAATGACAAAATCTGTGGCACAGTATCTAAAATGATGTATTAGGCACCGAACGAACTTATAACAACTGACTGAGTATCCTGTTTAAAATGGACTTCAAAAAAATGTGTTTAAAGGCACTGTTTGATACAGAATGAATGAGAGTTTTAATATTTATTGTGTTTTTATGTACTTTTATGGCTTTCACAAAATGGAAACCGAATAAAGATGATTTGATTTGATTTGATTTGAATTCAGGAATGATCTACAATTCTGGGAATTTAGGTATAATAAATATACCCTAAAATATATTTGTTCTCTTTGTGCAAGAGGTTCTGAGCCCAGTTCAAACAAGTTCTGGGGGGAACTCTGCAAGTGCACAACATCCGTTGTCAGTGTAAGTCTTGGCTCCAGACACAAGACAAGGGGGCATAGCCAGCATTGTGGAAGGCAGCGACAGCCCTATTCAGGTACAGGTGCTACTCCTACCACCACTCCAAATGCATATCAGGCCTATTCAGCCTAGTGCTGATTCATCCAGAATCCTGGAGCCACTGCACCACCCCAGCCCCTGTTGTCACTACAAAGCCAGACAGTCAATCCACAAACAGGCAGAGGCACACAGGATGGTTGAACAAGAAAATACAAAAACAACAGTTGATGGACAGAATGCAGAACAATGTCATACATTCACCCCATTACAGAGATCTGGGCCTAAATACATCGTTTTTTGCTCACCATGCCATTCCAGTTTGAACCCAGCCATATACAAATCAGACTTGACCCGGTGCCCCATGGGAACAGTCCAGCCCGAACTTCCAAGCCAGGTCCTCCCTGGACTGGAAACAAGCATCCTAGGACCGGTTTGGGGCTTTCAGTCCTCATCAGCAGGATAGCTTGATTCCAGTGGCATGGGGAGCATGTGACTCAAGTCTGAGCATACCCGTCCCACTCGGGGTGACGAATGCAAAAACAACAGTTGATGGACAGAATGCAGAACAATGTCATACATTCACCCCAGTACAGAGGTCTGGGCCTAAATCTATTGGTTTTTTTTATCACCATCCATTCCAGTTTGAGCCTAGCCATATGCAAATCAGTCTGGACTGTTCCTATGAGGCACAGGGTCAAGGGTGATTTGCATATGTCCATGTCTGAACTGGGGCGGCTTGGTGAGTAAAATAACGATGGATTAAACCCAGATCGGTGACTGGGGGTGAATGTTTTGCCATTGTGCAACTTTTCGTCCATCATCTTGTGTGTTTTGTTTTTCACTCTATGTGGGAAGGGTATGCACAGACGTGGGTCCCGTGCTCACTATGCCACTGGAGTCAAGCTATCCTGGCTGATGAAGGCTAATAGCCAGAAACCAGTCCTAGGATGCTTGATTCCAGTCCAGGGAAGACATGGCTTGGCAGTTCGGTCTGGACTGTTCCCATGAGGCACATGGTAAAGACTGATTTGCATATGGCCATGTCTGAACTGGGGTGACTTGGTGAGCAAAACAACGACGGATTAAACCCAGATCTGTGACTGGGGGCGAATGTTTTGCCATTGTGCAACATTCCGTCCATCATATTGAGTGTTTTGCTTTTCACCCTATGTGGGAAGGGTATGCCCAGACGTGGGTCCCGTGCTCACTATGCCCTGGAGTCAAACTATCCTGGCTGATGAAGGCGATTAGCCATAAACCGGTCCTACGATGCTTGATTCCGGTCTAGGGAAAAAAATGGCTTGGCAGTTCGGTCTGGACTGTTCCCATGAGGCACAGGGCAAGACTGATTTGCATATGGCCATGTCTGAACTGGGGTGGCTTGGTGAGTAAAATAACGATGGATTAAACCCAGATCTGTGACTGGGGGTGAATGTTTTGCCCTTGTGCAACATTCTGTCCATCATCTTGTGTGTTTTGCTTTTCACCCTATGTGGGAAGGGTATGCCCAGACGTGCGTCCCGTGCTCACTACGCCTCTTGAGTCAAGCTATCCTTGCTGATGAAGGCATATAGCCAGAAACCGGTCCTTGGATGCTTGATTCCGGTCCAGGGAAGACATGGCTTGCTAGTTTGGTCTGGACTGTTCCCATGAGGCACAGGGTCAAGACTGATTTGCAAATGGCCGTGTCTGAACTGGGGTAGCTTGGTGAGCAAAATAACATTGGATTAAACCCAGATCTGTGACTGGGGATGAATGTTTTGCCATTCCGTCCATCACCTTGTGGGTTCTGTTTTTGGGGCCGATTTGGACCACGGTTGGTCCAAATCAGAATCAACAAAAGAACACAGTGACTGACCACCATTCACTTACATTATTTATGCACAAATCAGGCCGCCTGGTTGTCTGACTGAGGCCTGGTGACTGTGAACACAAAAATGTGCTCCGACGCTTGTCCGCCAATTTTCATTGCAGCACCGGCAGGAAGACTCTATGATCAGATGGCAGGCCGCCGCCCGCCCTACTCATTATAATTTACCAAACAAACAATACCACCTGACCTGTCACCTGACCATGATGATCAATGATGATGACGCACGCAGCGCGCAGATGTCACCGCCTCCGCGTCTCTGCGCCGCTGTTTTTTTTAGGGTGGGGTGAGGGCCTGAGTGATGATCAGGGGGCAGGGCTCATCAGGGGCTTATGCACATTGGGGAAAAAGTGAGCATGACCACTGACTCTGAGCCTAGGCAAGGTCAAGGAAGGCTGAGGTATCCCAGAGGCCAGAGTGAGACAGGGACTGGAAAGAGAGCGGCTCAGCAGCACCCCACAATTTAATTGCCCCTGTCTGCCAATGCTGCCCACAGCTGAGTGCTATTTGAACCTTCCTGGCAAGATCTGATGATTTATGGTGGCACTGTAGTGTCTGGGCAGTGGGTCAGGGCCTGGGGCCAGAGAGCGCGACTAGAGACCTGGCTGGGGCGGGCCAGAATGACATTTCAAAAGCAAAAGGGGCCTAAGGAAGCAAGGGGCAGTGGTATAAAACTGGCCAGATTGATTTCATTTACACCCAAACACATTAGCGTCACTTTTACAGAGTTTGCCAGTGAATGGCTATTTTTATTTTCATGCCTTTGTTTTCCCCGGGCTTGCAACTAGACTAGTACACCAATCCTGGAGGTACTGCAATGTGTGGATTGTAAAACAAAATCTGTACTGCGGCTTTGCGTCCAGGGATGTGGTCTTTTTTACCATACTGCTTACATTTTGTAAGGTTATACGCAATTGACATTAATATGGGTCCATTCAGGGCCCTGTAGTCATGTCATCAACTTTTCAGGCAAAAGTACTCACTCATTTCTGAATAGTGAGTGTAAAAGCGCTAAGCTAACCATATTGTTCCTGCTTACATTTCACATGGTTTGCGAATTTTGCATTTGCTATGAGTGTTTGCTTTTTCCAGGATGTTGTTACTTTTTATTGTAGGCCACATATTGCTCTTCTCTAGTGCTTCATTTAAATTGAACAGCATCCAGGTGTTTATAGCCGGCAACAAATGGGTTGTAATTGAAGGGAGTGTGAGATTTTCTCAGTGGGGCAGTATGGTGTTCAAAGGGGGGAGAGGATGTGGCACTATGGCCAGAGCTGCTGAATTTGGAAATTGAGAGCCAGGTTTAGCCTTAATGACCAGTCCATCAGACCACTCTCCTGAGAGATCACAATCCCATGCTAGACCTTAGAAGGCTTCCCAAGACCTTAGAAGCCCTGGTGTCTTAGCAACAGCAGGTGGACCCTAGCAGCGACAAGTGTGATTTAACCTTGAAGGCTTATCCACCACAATCCATACTGAAGTTCATCTCCAGTCTTGTGGGCAGTCCTAATGAAGCAGCACACTCTAGAACAACAGTGTCTCTGTCACTGAGGTCACAGGACCCTTGAGTAGAGCCAGCTATAGGGCAGTGCAACCGGTGTGACCGCACTGGGTGCTGACTTTGAGTGAAGGCATTATGTTCGCAAGTATATTAAGGTTTTAAAAGCGCTAGGGGCCTCCTTCCTGGCCTCCAGCAATTTTTGGCATCAATAAAAATGTCATGATGACTCTGGTGTTTAATGTTCTTCCTAGAGAGAGATCGGAATTTTGTCTAGTGGAAGTTTTGACTCATGGAAAGGTAGCTCAGAGTGTTAATGGCCTGCCACAAAGAACATGTACCATGCAGATCACAAAGTGCACATAATGTAAAAAGGTCAGTGGGCTACTGCTTTTGTCAGGGAGACCCTATTGCTACTTGCAGTTAATAAGTTAAAATCCTAACATCGAACAGTGAGCTATTTACTGTCATCTAAGTGCTGCATATAAACTGCAAGGTATGAATTTGAGCATTATGTTTTTCCCCCGTCCTTGATTATCCTAATGTTGCAAAAAGTGTTAATTTGGATAAAAATCAATTCTGATTATTAAAGAGAACCCCCACCATGTTATTACGTTTTAAATTCAGAGTTTGTGTGTCTCCAGACTAATCACTATAAACCTAAATGGCTTACTAGTATGGTTGTCATGTGACTCCTACAGCTTGTAGTCCTTAGTCTTATGTAACATTTTCTATACAGTGTTTTACACACATATTGATTGTCTCTGTGTAATGTGTGTGATGTAAAGTGCTCTGACACCCTACAATGTTATGAGTGGCACTGTAAATCAAATTAAATGCATCCGAGAGAGAGTGTGGTTATGGTGACTTGAGGGACACTGTTAAAGGGTGGTAGTGGGAGAATCCATGGCAGAGTTGGTCATCGGGGGCAGTAACAAACATTAATTCACAGAGCACCACCAGTGCTACGGTCAGCCCTGCCCTTGAGGGCAGTTTGCCTCACCCATAGGTACCTACATTGGCCTTGTTTCAGAAGTACTTACTGCAACTCATCAGGGATCAGACATGCAGGATTTGCACACACACCAGACGTCCACAAACTTCGGTCTCTCTGCTTCATGCAAAAACACTTTTAACATGTGCTGCCTGCTTTGGGGCCACTGGAATCTTGCAGCAAAGGTAGACAAAATGATGCAGCAGTGTTGACTAAATTATGCATTAAAAAAGGCTGCAGCGTAATGCAGTATGTTTTCTGATATTTTATTATTTTTGACTTTTGTACACATGCTAACAGTCTCTGGAAAGATTTTTACTCATTAGTACCAGAGGAACATACAAATGCAGCAGTGAGAAAGGTGACCAGTCAACCTTTGTAATAAGCCATCAACTTCGCAGCAACACAAGTCACATTTTTTATTAACTTTTGATACATTTGAGATTTAAACAGTTTATTAGTTTCAATGGTTAGATCATGCAGCAGATCGTGCATTATGGGGCAAATATGGCAGAGTCATAGTGATATAGAAAACATTTGCAAACTAGGATATTTTGCTATTCATGTCGGAACTGTTGTGGTAGAAAACGGGAGAAGTGCTGATGACAGAAACTCCATGGCTCGGCGACAAATGGCTTGTGCTTGCACATTTTATCATATTTGGGCCATTCTGTGATTAGAAACATATCCCACTTTGTGAATGTATTTTTAATGTCAATAACTCATTATAACCCTAAATAATCATGTGTATCCATTGGTTGATTAAACTGGGCAGTGAAAAATTCGGGATGTTTGCGCATTCTTTCACACCTCTGGCTCTGCCCACTGATCCATATCCTTGGGTTAATCCCACCCTCTGATTCTCCGCCCACTTTTTTCCCCCACTTGGTAACCTGGTGCTCTTAAAGGTCATCATCTACTATTTACTGTGCTTTGAAAGCTGATACCATTCGATATGTGATGAAAAATGTGCTGTAAAATTCGGTGCACAGTCAAAATATCGAGACAATGATGTCGATATGCAGTAATATCAACACCTAAATATCGAAGGTAAGAAATATTGATGTTTTGTATATCGAAGTATTAAATATCGGGTTTTGGTTAGTGTGTGTAATATCGAGATAAAAAATATTGAAATGTAAAAATATTGTTGTATTATGTTTTATAAATTGTAATATTTTATTTTTTATTGATGGTATTTTTTTAATAAGTACTTAAGAAATGTTACTTTGTATAATTGTTTTAGGAGCGGGATGTTGGGTTTATAGGGGATAAGGGTGGGGAGTGTTTTTCAAAACAATATTTATTTTGTATTAAATTTCAATTTAAATAGGAAATTAAAATTTAGAATGTAGAAATTAATTAAAAATTTTAGGAGCGGGATGTTGGGTTTATAGGGGATAAGGGTGGGGAGTGTTTTAAAAAATATATAATTTTTTATAAAAATGTAACTGAAATAGGAAATTACAATTTAGAATTGAGTTATTAATTTTTAATTTTAGGAGTGGGATATTGGGTTTGTAGGGGAAAAGGGTGGGGAGTGTTTTAAAAAAATATATATTTTAAATTTTTTAAAAAATGAAATAGGAAATAAAAATTTAGAATTTCGAAATTCATTTTAAATTTTAGGAGCGGGATGTTGGGTTTATAGGGGATAAGGTTGGGGAGTGTTTTAAAAAATATTATTAATGTTTTTTAGAATTTTTATTGAAATAGGAAATTCAAATTTAGAATTTTGAAATTAAGTTTCAATTTTAGGAGTGGGATGTTGTGTTTATAGGGGATAAGGATGGGGAGTGTTTTAAAAAATATTATTTATTTTTTATAAAATTCTAATTGAAATAGGAAATTAAAAATTAGAATTTTGAAATTCATTTTAAATTTTAGGTGCGGGATGTTTGGTTTATAGGGGATAAGGGTGGGGAGTGTTTTAAAAAATATTATTAATGTTTTTTAGAATTTTTATTGAAATAGGAAATTCAAATTTAGAATTTTGAAATTAAATTTCAATTTTAGGAGCAGGATGTTTGGTTTATAGGGGATAAGGGTGGGGAGTGTTTTAAAAATATTATTAATGTTTTTTAGAATTTTTATTGAAATAGAAAATTCAAATTTAGAATTTTGAAATTAAATTTCATTTATGGGAGTGGGATGTTGTGTTTATAGGGGATAAGGGTGGGGAATGTTTTAAAAAAATATATTACTTTTTATAATATGTAATTGAAATAGGAAATTAAAATTTAGAATTTAGGTATTAATTTTTAATTTTAGGAGTGGGATATTGGGTTTGTAGGGGAAAAGGGTGGGGAGTGTTTTAAAAAAAATATATATTTTTAATTTTTTTTTAAATGAAATAGGAAATACAAATTTAGAATTTTGAAATTCATTTAAAATTTTAGGAGCGGGATGTTAGGTTTATAGGGGATAAGGGTGGGGAGTGTTTAAAAAAATATTATTAATGTTTTTTAGAATTTTTATTGAAATAAGAAATTCAAATTTAGAATTTTGAAATTAAATTTCAATTTTAGGAGTGGGATGTTGTGTTTATAGGGGATAAGGGTGGGGAGTGTTTTAAAAAATATTGTTTATTTTTTATAAAATTCTAATTGAAATAGGAAATTAAAATTTAGAATTTCAAAATAATAAAAAAAATTCCGTGTGGGATGTTGTGTTTATAGGGGATAAGCGTGGGCAGAGTTTTAAAAAGGAATATTTTTTTAATAAAATTTTAATTGAAATAGGAAATAAAATTTAGAATTTTGAAATTAATTTTACATTTTAGGAGCTGGATGTTGGGTTTATAGGAGATAAGGGTGGGGAGTGTTTAAAAAAATATTATGAATGTTTCTTAGAATTTTAATTGAAATAGGAAATTAAAATTTAGAATTTTAAAATTAAATTGAAATTTTAGGAGTGGATGTTGTGTTTATAGAGGAGAAGGGTGGGGAGTGTTTTAAAAATATTGTTTATTTTTTCTAAAATTATAATTGAAATAAGAAATTAAAATTTTGAATTTCAAATTAATTAAAACGTTTCTGTGTGGGAAGTTGTGTTTATAGGGGATAAGGGTGGGCAGAGTTTTAAAAATGAATACGTTTTTTAATAAAATTTTAATTGAAATAGGAAATAAAATTTAGAATTTTGAAATTAATTTTACATTTTAGGAGCTGGATGTTGAATTTATAGGAGATTAGGGTGGGGAGTGTTTTTAAAAAATATTGTTTATTTTTTATAACATTCTAATTGAAATAGGAAATTAAAATTTAGAATTTCAAAATAAATTTTAATTTTTCGGTGTGGGATGTTGTGTTTATAGGGGATGAGGGTGGGGAGTGTTTAAAACAATTCTATTTAATTAATATTAAAATGATTAAGAATGATGAAATTAAAATTTAGATTTTTAAAAATATTGAAAAAATTTGAAGTGGGATGTTGAGTTTAAAGTGGATAAGGGTTAGGATTTTTTAAAACAAAATAATTTAAATATTACAGATTTATTTTTGAAATAGGAAATTATGTTTTAAAAATGTATAAACTAACTATATATGTAAGATTTGAGTGTGAATAGTAAGTTAATTAGGTTCAGTGTCCAGCACCTACCCCAATTAAATGTTGACTGGAGTGGGAATAGTAAATTAATTAGGTTGAGTGTCCAGCAACTACCCCAATTAAATGTAGACTGGAGTGGGAATAGTAAATTAATTAGGTTCAGTGTCTAGCACCTACCCCAATCTAGGGGCCGATTATGATCGCAGTTTTCCCGCATCCTCCGGGCCGGCGGAAGCCACCGCCGGCCCGGAGCATGCGGGAAAACCGCTGCAGAGCCTCCACAGACCCACCGCCAAATTAGGATGGCTGGTGAGTCTTGAATTCCGTCTGCAGCTTTTCCGCCGCGGTCGCCTTCCGACCGCGGCGGAACAGCACTAACATGGCTGGCAGTGTCTATCAGACACCGCCAGCCATATTAGGCTTTTCCGCCGTGGAAAAGCATATGGACATTCACTTCGGGGGCTCGTTGTGGGCCCTCTGGGTGAAGGGGGGTTGGGGGGTGCACATGGGGGGTACCTATGGTACCCTCCTGCCTTTGCGTGCACGAAGCGGCAGGCACCGCGCTGTGCCTGCCGCTTTGTGCATGCAAATGCACTGCTTTCATTTTTTACATTGCGGCGGGTGCTGCTTCAAGCAGCAACCGCCGCAATGTAAAAAATACAGGATGTGACCGCCAGGGTGGCGGTCACATCCTAATTGCCATGGAGGGACCGCCGCTGCCCATGCGGACGGTCCCTCTTACTCAGGGGTGGCGGACGGACGCAAGTCCGTCCGCCATCATAATAGGGCCCTAAATGTAGACTGGAGTGGGAATAGTAAATTAATTAGGCTCAGTGTCCAGCAACTACCCCAAGTAAATGTAGATTGGAGTGGTAATAGTAAATTATTTAGGTTCAGTGTCCAGCACCTACCCTAATAAAATGTAGATTGGAGTGGGAATAGTAAATTAATTAGGTTCAGTGTCCAGCACCTACCCCAATCAAATGTAGACTGGAGTGGGAATAGTAAATTAATTAGGTTCAGTGTCTAGCACCTACGCCAATTAAATGTAAACTGGAGTGGGAATAGTAAATTAATTAGGTTCAGTGTCCAGCACCTACCCCATTTAAATGTAGACTGGAGTGGGAATAGTAATTTAATTAGGTTCAGTGTCCAGCACCTACCCCAATTAAATGTAGGTTGGAGTGTGAATAGTAAATTAGTTAGGTTCAGTGTCCAGCACCTACCCCAATCAAATGTAGGCTGGAGTGGGAATAGTAATTTAATTAGGTTCATTGTCTAGCACCTACCCCAATTAAATGTAGACTGGAGTTGGAATAGTAAATTAATTAAGTTCAGTGTCCAGTACCTACCCCAATTAAATGTAGACTGTAGTAGGAATAGTAAATTATTTAGGTTCAGTGTCCAGCAAATACCCCAAATAAATGTAGATTGGAGTGGGAATAGTAAATTATTTAGTTTCAGTGTCCTGCACCTACCCCAATAAAATGTAGATTGGAATAGGAATAGTAAATTATTTAGGCTCAGTGTCCAGCACCTACCCCAATTAAATGTAGACTGGAGTGGGAATAGTAAATTAATTAAGTTCAGTGTCCAGCACCTACCCCAATTAAAAGTAGATTGGAGTTGGAATAGTAAATTAATTAGGTTCAGTGTTCAGTATCTACTTCAATAAAATGTAGATTGCAGTGGGAATCCTAAATTTACTATTTTTATTGTGTGGAATTTACTGTACAATACATTTATATTATAGTGGGAGTCATGTTTAAGTTATTTAAAAAAAAATGTTATATTTAAGTGTCTAAAGTGTTTAATGCTCGAGTGACCACAACCTGGCAATCATTCCCAGGATAAAGCGAGCCCGCTCGGGCGGCCGGCTCTTTTCTCTGCAAGCAGCAAGAGAATGGAATGCCCTCCCGTATAACTTGAGGCAGGAACAGACCTTCCTTCAGTTTAGGAAGAAACTCAAAACCTTCCTATTCCCCAGAAATTAGCTTGAAGTAGGAATGTAGATCGGACTAGCCCAGGGTCACCGTTGCCAAGAGCGCTGAGATGCCTACGGGTAGCCATGCGCTATATAAGTGATTTTACAATTACAATTACAATGTTTAATTTAAAGTATTTTCAAAACCATATTTAATATAACAATTTTAATATGTGTTAAAATAATTATTATTGTAAACATACTTTTTATCAGTTTATAATTTTTAAATTTTTTTATTTAAAAATTTGTAATGTACATATATATATACATACATTGTAAAAAGATACACATTTTTGTACAATGGTAGTAATAGTTATTTTCAAGTAGTCAAAATAGATTACACATTTTTTTGGAAACATTTTTAATATATAATTTGGAGAGTACATAAATCAAAGAAAATATTTATTATAAATATTAGTATGAATGTTTAACAAATATATAAGTATTTGTATTTCTTTATTTTATACAAATTATTTTTTATTTGTATAGTTGTTGAGACAAGTACATTATAGGAACATAGAAACATTATTGTGAATGCAAACACATTTTACATTTGAATATATTTTGTACATATAGTTGGATGCATTTTTTTATTTTCAAAATTGTGATTAGTATATATATTTTGATATGTTTTGCATTTTATTTTTTTCTTGAAATTATGGCATACATGTTAATATACAGTTAATTCATGCAGACCAGAATGGGTTCATCACCGGCCGTCAATTGCTTACTAACACACATTATTTAGTAGAGGCACTAGATTTTTTAGAAACACGTAAGGTATCGGCTTTAGTTCTTCTTTCAGACGCAGAAAAAGCTTTTGATTTAGTAGTTTGGGATACTCTTTTTTTTCATTTTATATCGTTTTGGTATTCCTTCTCAAGTTATCACTTTAATTAAAAATCTGTATCAGGGAGCAAAAGCCCATATTCTTATCAATAAATCAATGGTAGGGTCAATCCCAGTTCAAAGAGGAACGAGGCAAGGTTGCCCTCTCTCTCCCACTCTTTTTGCTTTTTTTATTGAGCCTTTAGCCTCTGCAATAAGAAAAAGTAAAGATATATCTCCGCCCATAGATGGTATGTATAAGATCAAACTGTACGCAGATAATATCATGCTATTATTGAAATCTGAGATGCATTCACAAGAACAAGCTTTTTCTATTTTTACACAATTTGAGGCCTTGGGGGGGTAACGTATTAATAAAAGGAAACTCGAGATTATAGTCTGGGGTAATCCAAATCCGGTTTTGCATCCAGATATTCAGAGATGTATTAACAATAAACCCAAAAGATATCTAGGGGTATATTTTACATCCTCGGTACGTGATTTATATATGCTGAATTTTGAGCCCTTAATTCGGAAAGTGCTTGATATGTTTTTAAGATGGGAAGCATTGCCTTTATCCATTCTAGGCCGAGTGGCATCAATTAAAATGTCAATACTCCCTTTATTTAATTTCTTGTTTTCCACCATCTCCTGCTCCCTTCCTGTCTATTTTTTCTCAAGAGTTGAATCCCTTTTTTCAGCCTTCGTTTGGGCTAAAAAGACCCCACGAATAGCTATAGAAACCCTGTACGCAGATAAGGAACAAGGCGGATTGGGTTTACCAAATTTGAAAGATTATTACTATGCATATTTTGCACAGTATCTTTCCAGATTTAAATATCCAGTATTTAGAGATGCATTATTTATTAATTTCTTTTTTGATTTAATTTGCAAAGAAACAAAGATTCCTTCTCTACTCACGATTTTTAAATCACCCGAATTAGTCAGATATAAGACTTTGAGTTGGTTTCTCAAAAAGCGAGATGTTATGCTGAAAAGGTACTCACTATCTCTCCTGACCTTAGTAACTCCATTAAGAGAGGCTGCCTTTGGAATGGGGACCAGATTAGAACCAGATACTATACGCACTTGGGCTAGATATAAGTTCATTAACTTATCTAATTTTAATAAAAATGGAGTTTGGTTGACTAACGATGAGATGTCTATGTTAATACGTGGAAATGTCCTTCTCAAGGGCTCATACGTGGCACTTTACAGGTTATTGGGCTATATAGACATAACACAGATAAGTCAAATTTCTAATTTAACAAATTATCTTTTTTGGTCCCCAGTATTCAAGAGGGCGGGAGTATGGAGGAAAAGTTTGGCGCAAAGTAGGGAGGAGGATATAAGTGCCAAAGCGATTAAAAAATGGCAAAAGCATGAAAGCTTCAACTTAAAGGATACATCCTGGAAAACCCTAAATAAATTTAACTTCACGGTTCTTAGAGGTGCCAATTGGAGATGTATGCTTTTCTTTAGCAAATGGCTGATGTATTATACGCCTGCAGTTATGTCAAAAATGTATAGTAATACGTCGCCTACTTGCTTTTGATGCACTCAACCGGATTTGGCTAATTGGTCGCATATCATTGCCTTTTGCCCCAAAATTAAGGTAATTTGGGAAAATATGTTTTTTATATTGCCTCAATATTTACATTTTACGATTGTTAGTTATAATAATTTAATTATACTTGGGGTTGATCCAGAGCTTAATTTGGACGATTCCTTATTGAAGTTCTTGTATATTATTGTTGCAATTGCAAGATATCTGATTCTTAAATACTGGAAAACAGCAATAATTCCAACAGTAGATGAGTGCTTTCAAAAAATTAAGAGAGTTAGGAGCAGTGAATATTTGTATGCAAAAAGGATGGGAGCATTGCGTAAATTTACCAAAATCTGGAAAGATTATTTTGACTGAGAAACTG
Source organism: Lissotriton vulgaris (assembly GCF_964263255.1). Classification (NCBI taxonomy): domain Eukaryota; kingdom Metazoa; phylum Chordata; class Amphibia; order Caudata; family Salamandridae; genus Lissotriton; species Lissotriton vulgaris. Next base: position 27,367 of record NW_028249322.1, read on the forward strand.
GTCGGTGCTGGATATTTGGAATTAAGGGGTCCATTAGGATGGCGGGCGGAAAAAGTCCGCCCGCCACCCTGACGGACATCGGGACCGCCCGCCTAAAGGGCGGGGGTCCCGACATTGGCATTAGTATGCGCCCACCACACTGGCGGGCGCATTCCTCAAATTAACATTGTGGCGGGCGGTGCTCACTGCACCGCCCGCCATAATGTTAAAAACAAATGCACGCATTTGCATAATCAAAGCGGCAGGCACCGCGCGATGCCTGCCGCTGCGATTATGCAAATGCAGGGGGGTACCACAGATACCCCCGTGTGCCACCCCCCTTTGGCCGTCACTCTGGGGGCCCACAGGGGCCCCCCAGAGTGAACACCGCATGCCTTTCCGTGGCGGCATTGCCGCCACGGACAGGCATTGAAAAATGCCTATTCTAATATGGCTGGAGGTGTCTAGTAGACACCGCCACCATGTTATCCCTTTTCCGCCCCGGCCGCAAGGCGACCGGGGCGGAAAACAGGCGGGCAGTGTTTCCCACCGCTGCGGTCCCCTCCGCCATCGTAATATGGCGGGGGGGAATGCAGGGAAGGATGTCGGGCGGATTGCCTCCGCCAGGGTGGCGGTGGCCACCGCTACCCTGGCGGAGGAAATCCGCCCGACATCCTAATGGGCCCCATAATGTTTATGTTTAAATATAATCCTTTATGCTTTATGTACTTATTTGGGGGATTTAAATGTACCGTTGTTGATTATACTTATATTCATTTGTGGGATTGTGAATCTCTTGGATATTTCGTAATCATTATGCTATTGAATCTTTGCCAAGAACTCAATAAAAATATACATTAAAAAAATACATGTTAATATACATTTAAAGGAAATGAATTACATCATATATTGTAAATATTATACTATACAGTTTTTACATAGTAACATTTTACTATTTTAATATGAATTACATTTTTAAATATTATTAATGCTAATATTGCTTTATTAATATTAATCAAATTGTTTTTTTAAATAAATCAAATGTATACGTTGCTTTTCTCATTTTTTTACATACATATTTTTTATATATGAAGATAACAAAACATGTTTTAATACATCATATAGAATTTGAAAAAATTGGAACAATGTTTTTATAATTTTTAAATTATTATTTTATGTTATTTAGTCGTTTATTTAACTATTTTTGGGTTGATATTATTATTTGGGTCTTTTATTTTGTAACCACTCTTTGTCTTTTTGAGTCATTTGGGAAGATTCAAGCTTGCAGTTAGAAGCTGTTTCACATCTGAGAAGGTAAGAGTTATTTTCTTTATATTTTGGAAGGTAGAAGTTTTATATTTAGGGTGTGTGGAGTTATGTTTTAGAAGTTGTTAGGTTTGTAGTTGTTTATTTAGGTGTTAATTTTATCAGCATTTTATGGATTCATGGCGTAGTTAGTATCATTGTGTTTGTATGTATTTAGTTACTTTTTGTATTAATGATGTATGTAATGGTGCTTGAACATGTGTAGTTTTATGTTTTATGTGGGTGGAAATGTTTGTTTTCCTATTCTAGGATTTTGGAGAAAGCGTTTTCGTTCCTGAAAGTTTTGCGTTTTTTTTCTAAAAGGAAGTGTATTTTAGTTGTTTCAACGAGTTTTTTTTTTACACTTCCTTTATTATTCGGGTTTCATAGAGCAGTTTTTTATTTTTTTACGTTTTCGGGTTTTTGAGGGTTTGTGGATTATCAATTTTTTCTGGATCTTCGATGGATTTGGCATAGTTGTATTTTTGCATTTTGTTGGGGTATATTTTTATTTAATATGGATTTATAACTACCTGGATTATTTTGGAGAAGTTGGATCGTCGATTTACATCCCTGCCAAAGGTAAGTGATTTTAAATATATTTAATTGTGGGTGGGGAAATGTGTTATTTTTAGATTGTTGTTGTTTTGTTATATAATTATTTTGTCTAAATATTTAAAAAAAATGTTATGTATATTAGACAAAATAATTCTTAATTTTTTTAAAGGAAAAGTGTTTGTTTATATTTTAGAGATATTTTGGCTTGTTTTTAGTTTATATACTTTTTATTTTTAGATTAGGGTTTTGGCAATCATTTTTAAGTATTCTAGTCCTTTTGTTGTAGGATAAAGTTGTACTTGTTGTTGTAAATATTGGTACATTGGGGCAGTTTGTCGTGATAGTTTAGGTTTTAATTGTAAGACAGATTGGTCCATTCTTTGTTCTTGAAAACTTTGGGGCATATTATCAAGGGGGTTTATCTCTGCTTTTTTGGCTTTAAAAGCCAAGAAACAGAGATAAAATTATCTCCCTATTACCTAGCTGCCGCTAACACCAGTTAGTGACAGCTAGTAGGAGATTGCGACCATCTTGGGCCCCACTTTGCATGTCAGTGATATTTATCACTAATGAGATGCAAAGTGGGCGTGCCAAGATGTTAGAGACTGAAAACAGTCGCTAACATCGCTATCTCCTATTACCAACTTTTGGAGATATTCGCGCTAAGCGGGAATATCTCCAAAAGCTAACACCTGCCCTGAGCAGTTCTTAGCCATGTTATCCAATGGGAGGTGGATAACATGGCTAAGAGCATTAGCTCGCTAATGCATGAATATCGCTGACTTTTCAGCGATATTCATGCTTTGCGGCGATTTTTACCGCATTTGCATTAAACCTTGGTAATACCAAGGTTTATTTGCGGTAAAAATCGCCGCAGCGCTGCGGTAAAATTTGTCTCTAACCAAGCAATAGCGATAATTATCGCTATTGCTTGGTAATATGCCCCTTTGTTCTTTTTGGATTGCTATTAGGAGTTTGTGTAGGGTAGGAGTTGTTCGGCCAGTTGAAGATAGGAAGGCATTATGCCAACCCTCAACTGCGTTGTTTGTTTTTGGCTTCTTGGTTTAGGGTTGATAGATATACATTAAAATTAGGATGGCGGGCGGACTTTGCCCGCCCGCCACCCTTGCGGAAAACGGGACCGCCCGCCTTAAGGGCGGGGGTCCCGACGTTAGCATTATGATGCGCCTGCCACAAGGGTGGGCGCATCCCTCATTTCTAACATTGTGGCGAACGGTGCTCACTGCACCACCTGCCACAATGTCAGAAATGCATGCATGCATTTGCATACATGAAGTGGCAGGCACAGCGCTGTGCCTGCTGCTTCATGTATGCAAATGTTGGGGGGGTACCACAGGTACCCCCCGTGTGTGGCCCCCCTTGTGGCGCTCAATTGGCCCATCATAATATGGCTGGCAGTGCCTATCCTTTTCCGCCCTGGCCGCAAGGCGATCGGGGCGGAAAAGCGGCAGACTGTCTTTCCATCCGCTGCAGTCCCCCCGCAATATTAATATGACGGGGGGAATTCACTTGCGGATGTCGGGCAGATTGCCCCTGCCACCCTGGCGGGGGCAATCAGCCCGACATCCTAATGGGCCCCTAGGTTTATATTATCTGTGTTTAAAAAATGTGTTAACAATTTTAGAAAATATTAAAAGTCAGAATGGAGTTTTTTTGATGGTTAGAACATTTTAGCAGTTTAGTTGTCTTTTACTTATTGTTAAAAAAATTAGGACAGCATACTTACTTTTTGGGTTTATTGTTTTTGTAAGTCGAACATTTTCTTATTTTTCTTATAGTTGGATAAGTTGTGGCTCTATATATATAAATTTGTATTTATGTTTTGATGATAAAAGGCAGGTTACATTTAATTTGACAGTTTATTTAAAAAGTGTTATTTACTTACTTTTTGTTATTTGTAGTTGTCTTTTTTCAAGATTAGTCCTTAAAGTTCACTTCTCACCTTTTCACCCTTTAGGTCGCTCACTTTCTCCTGCTTCTCTCTCCACAGCGCGGGGACACGCCGAGATGGCGTCACCAGGCGCTTTATAAAATCCTTTATTATTATTATTATTATTAAAGTTGTAGCAATTTTGGCAGAGTTTCTTGTTGCTGATTTTTTCTTGAAGGTGTGAGAGTTTTCAGTTTAGTTCTTTATATAGTGAGTATTTAATTAGTTGTTGTTTGTTATTGGTCAGTTATATTTAAAAGTGTTTCTTTTGGTTAGTTTGATTTTTTTTAAGTTTGTTAATTATGTTACCTGTATGTGAAATTCTAATGTCGACCTTTGCTGTGTTATTCTAATTTTATGAAGGGTATTTTGAAGGTATATTGTTTTCTAAAAGGTATAATAATGTTTTTAAGTTTTTTATATATTAACTGTTTTTGTTTAAAATGTTTTCGTTTATTTAGTATGGTTAAATAGTTTTATTTATAATGTATCATTTTAGTTGTGTTTGATATGTATATTACATTTTTTATGAGTGTATATTTTAAATATTTAAATTATAGTGTGTAAAATAAGAATTTGACCTGTCGATATTTAGGTATTGTCGATAATATTGATGTCTATATTTTTGTTTATGATATTTTTGATATGTGCTATGTTTATTTAAGATTGTCAATATTTTTGATTTCGATATGTGTGTTTACGATTTTTTTGTGGTTGATGTTTCTGTTTAACAATATTGTTCACTCGATATTTTTGTTGTTTCCTAGATAAATATAGAGAGTCAATTTATTTGTCATTGATATTTACTACACGATAATTTTGTATGTCGATTTTTTTAGTTTCGATATTTTGTCATATATTCGTAAAATTCACCTTTCGGGTATGTTGTTTTACAAAATTTTCTTGGGGGAGAACCCCCCCAAATCCCACCCCCCCTCTTAGCAGTCGGGCACACTCGATGCGCTCGCTCACCACAAGCCGGAGGGGGGCTGATCTGGCAACATTTGCAAGGGCTGCTTTCAGTTCCCAGTCCAGCCTTGGGTTAGGGCCTTGCAAGTGGGTGCCCTTGCCAAGTCAATATGGCAGTTAACAGACTGCGCACAGGCCTGAGACATCTTTTCAGGGCTACTCATGTGGGTGGAATAATCGGTGCTGATGGCTCACTATAGCATTTGATTTACCTGCCCTGGTACACTCAGTGCACTCTACTATGCAGCTACTGGTAAATCAAATATGCCAAACATGGATAACCAATTACAATAACATTTTACACAAAGAGCATATGCACTTTAGCACTGATTAGCAGTGGTAAAGTGCGCAGAGTCCTAAAGCCACCAACAGCAGGTCAGGAAAAAATATGAGGAAGAATCAAAAAGTGTGGGGATAACCCTGTAAAAAGGGTAATTTCCAACAGATGGGGATGTCAAGTTCGGATTCAAATGAATTGTAATGTAAAACCCTCTTTAACCATAGAGTTGGATTTTAAGTCACAATTCTGAAAATGCCACTTTTAGAAAGTTATTTTCTTGTCCTAACCCTTTGAGGCCTGCTACATGTGTCCTGGGCCACATGACTATGAATAACTTTCAGATTTCTTTTCCTAACCCCTGTGTGCACACCATAAATCGGTTAGTAAGTATATTTCTGTTTCTATTTATAAATACAGACAAAGGAATAAAAGTTTCCATCTGTATTTATATTTAGAAATCCATTTAAATGGAAAACCGGGAGCCTTAATCATAATTTCTATGGCAAGATGAACCCCCTCATTTTGTTCCTTTGTAAATTACATGTTTTAAGTGTTACCACTTTATTCCTGTCAAGAAGACTTCAGGTGTGCCATACATTTGTCATAAGTAAGACTGTTAGTGTTCTTGTTGTTCTTTAGAACACTCTGGCACATTCTGTCATTGGGCTACACTTGGGCTACATCTGGGTGATATTTGTGCTACGTTCGGGCTCTTTTGTCTCTGGTGGCCATCTTGGGAGACTTATTTGTTATGAAGTTTCCTAATTTCCTCATTTACTGCAGTCTCCTCAGTAGAAAATACCTTCGGTTTTTTACTTTGGTTCCATCAAGAAGGCATTCAGATGTGTCACACATTTGCCATACATTCTAAATATTAGCACTCTAGTTGCTCATTAGATCACTGTAGTAAAGCTACCGCTCACCAGGGAAGTCTGCTGCTGGTATTCAAAGTGCATGTTTCAATTGCATGCTAGATTTTTTTAATGAAATAGAAGAGGATTTGAGAAGTCAAAATGTGACCTAATGTTTCTTTCTGCAGCACTAATCATAAATTATATGGCAAAATGATGCCCCTCATTTTGTTCCTTTGATAATTAAATGTTTTAAGTGTTACCACTTTATTCCAATAAAGATGGATTCAGGTGTTCCATACTTTTGTCATAAGTAAGACTGTTAGCCCTCTAGTTGTTCTTTAGAACACTCTGGGACATTCTGTCATTGCGCTATACTTGGGCTACATGTGGATGATATTTGTGCTACATTTGGGCTCTTTTGTCTCTAGATGCCATCTTGGGAGACTTATTTGTTATGAAGGTTCCTAATTTCCTCATTTTCTACAGTCTCCTCAGTAGGAAATACTTTCAGTTTTTTAGTTTGATTCCATCAAGAAGGCATTCAGATGTGTCACACATTTGCCATAAATTCTGAATGTTAGTACTGGCGCAGCGCGGCTCCAGAAATTCTTCATAAACCATCACCTTAACCCAAGGAGCTATTCACAAATTTCTCACCAGTGGGCCCATAATGCTACAATATATATTCATTTACACATCTACTCTGCTCCGAGGATTCAGTGAAGACCAAAGGAGACCAACAGGGCTATATCAGAGTGTCTAAACTGAGATTTTATTCATTATTTACATCTGCAGTTTAAATTCTAATACCATGGTTTTTCTTTAAAGGAGAGACTTAAAACACCCCACCATTTATTTTCGATGGATCAGCTAGTAAAAGTTAACAAAAGGACAACAAGACCTGCTTAGTTCTCCATTTATTTAATTTTTATTTAGAGATTTAATCTCCTAGCATGATCTCTACGTTTTATTTGAAAGAAAAATTCAGTTATGCATTATTAATCCTGGAAGAAAGATTAAATTTAAAACATTCATTTATTAGCAGGACGGTTTAGGAAAATAATTCAAAAAACATATTATCACGATGTAGAGACGCAGACATCAGCATAGAACAAAATAGTTCCCAAAGAAACACCTCTCTATCTCTCTCGATGTTCCCCTCTCATAGGACTTTGCACCCGTTCAAAATTTAAAGTTCAGAAAAATTTCAAAGTTCCTGCGCCATAGGAAAATTGCGTAGAGTAACAGTATCTCGGTGTGCAAAGATTAATTCAGAAAAAGTAAGCTTTTTCCATTGTCCCAAATGTCCTCTTTTATACCCTTTTTCACTAACTTATCTATCTAAATTCGTAACTCCTATGTCCTAGAGTATCCGTGATTGGTCAATTTAGAGGTGGGTGAGCATCACCTCATCACCTTACTGTTCATTTTGTGTTGAGTCATCATTACAACAGAAAAATAGTGGTGCCATTGTTCATGTTCAACTTCCTTCGAAGTGTCCTTTAAATTGTTATTCAATGCCCCATTCCCACAGATCATCTACTGACTTTCATAAAATTTGTCATCTGCTCCATGCGGCAGGCCCCGCTGTCCTTCACCCATACTTCACAGGCACAGGCAGCTCGCGCTTCCAGTTGGCGCATGCGTACTTAGACCGCCACCTCTGAGTCACAGTCAGCTTCCATTTTCTTTTGGTCACATAGGCCTCATTTTATGAACTATTTAGAAACAAACACAAATAAACGTAAATTTAGGAAATAAAGCCCTTCTGTTTACCTTCCCCCTTCTAATAATATCCCAGTTAGTATTTACCTAGCTTTAAGCAACACATATGCGTGAATTTACTTACCAATCTTCATGATTTATGCCACAAATAAACAGACAAAAGCACATTCATGAATTTTTCAATTAGTTTACGACAAATGCGTACCCTTTATTATGTAATACATGACAAATTAGTGGATTATGCTTGGCAATTACATGCACATTAATATCCCATGTGTATTTGTGTTTCTGCATTCTATTCTATGTTGGTTAATTTCAAAACCACACATTTAGTACATTTTACTGTTATGGAAAGTTATTTTCACAAGGGGTACACAAACATTTTTGTTTCCACCTTGCTCCATCAACTTGCCACTTTAGTGATTTTATCACCAAATATCTCCCAACATTTAGACATTTTTTATCTCAACATGTTTCAAATTCTTTTAATTAGTACGTGTTACATTTCTGTTTCTTCTTTTTTTAGTTTGAAAAATAATTTTATTAATCAGAGAACAAGGTGTCAATACATAGTGCATGAGTAATTCAAAAATGATTGGAATAAAAGGGAAAAAGAAAGCAATAACAATCAAATAAAGTAGTACAGCATAATCAATGAAAAGACCTAATCATGGGCTTTAAAGTTAAAAATAGGATATACAGTGGTTACAAAACATGTTCAGACAAGAGTATATACATAACAGATAATAGTGAAGGAGAAAGGAAATGCAAAGGGTATTTAAGGAGGTTTGGAAACTTCTTGCTGGGCAGGCTGTGGACGAAATGAACGATGAGCACATTTATCAAGATACAACGTAATGGGAAGCCATACGTTCGCACGTTTCGCTGCCATTTGAATAGGAAAGACAAAAGTAGTATCTAGCCTATCGTTATGACATACATTGTACCACCATGCTTTGAAGGAGACATCAGAGGAAGTTTTCCAGTTGATAGTAATCTGTTGAAACGCAACAGCTAACAATAAGTCAACAATATGAGCATTAAGTTCAGTTCCTCCCAGCAGTGAGAAAGGCTTCCTAGGAAGATGCAAATGTAAGAAAAGGGGATGCATGTGTGGAAATTTATATTGATTTGAGCCCATACCTGTATCCAGAAATCATGAACAGACTTGCAAAGGAACAAGTTATGATATAAGGTGGCATGTGCAAGGAGTAGGACCAGCAAGTGTCTGGAGTGGTGGTGAATCGCTTATTGAGGTCAAAGGGTGTAAGAAGGAGTCTATTATATATGAAGAACAGAGATTGCGTCAAGGTCGCCGCTCTAGACGATTTGCGAATCTTAATCCATATCCTGTCCCACAAAGATATTGACCATGATGTGGCAAAGTTGTGTTCCACCAAACAGAGCTCCGACACTAACCACCTTAAATGCATCCTGCTCAACACCCGCTCGGTCCACAGACACGCCATCGACCTTTGGAATCTACTAGACACCATCTCTCCGGACGTCGCCTTCCTAACAGAAACATGGATGAACGCCTCATCAGCCCCAGACATCACCATTGCCATCCCGGACGGCTACAAGATCATCCGTAAGGACCGCACCAAACAAACAGGAGGAGGCATCGCTATCGTCCATAAGAATTCCATCCGCATCTCAACCAGCTCAGACATCAACCTCGCGAGCGCCGAACACCTTCACTTCCAGATCCACACCGACCCCAAGACCACACTCAGAGGCACCCTCCTCTACAGGCCCCCAGGACCACGTGCACAATTCAGTGAAGACATCACTGACTTTATCACCCCACACGCCCTCCCCTCGGAGGACTACATTCTATTGGGAGACCTCAATTTTCACCTGGAAAAGAACAACGACAGCAACGCCATCACCCTTCTGGACAATCTCGCCAACCTCGGACTCAAACAACTTGTTAATATCCCCACTCACTACGCAGGTCACACACTCGACCCCATCTTCACCTCCAGCAAACATATCTCCTTCAGTCACACCACAGTTCTCCATTGGACGGACCACAGCTGCGTTCACTTTTCCTACAAAAAGACCACAACCCACAACCATCCTCAACCTACTCTGCGAAGAAACTGGAACAAAATCACCATTGACCAGATCTCCTCATCGCTTCTTCAAAACCCCCCTGCCCACTCTTCGAACCCCAACCAAGCAGCCATTAACCTCACTCAATGGCTAACCAACAGCGCCGACAACCTAGCACCTTTGAAAAAACGTCAAATCAAACTAGGCAGCAAAAACGCTCCCTGGTTCAACGATGATCTTAAGAATTCCAAGAAACTCTGTCGCTCCCTTGAGAAGGCCTGGAAAAAAGACCCAAACACCAGCACCAGGGAAGCCTTCAAAAACGCCACCCGCATACACCACCAACTGATCCGAACTGCCAAGAAAGCCGCATTCAAAGACCGACTAGACAACAACGCCCACAACAGCAAGGAACTATTCAACATCGTCAAAGAATTTACCAACCCCTCACCCAACTCCAACGACATCACTCCCTCTCAAACCCTTTGCGACTCCCTAGCTTCGTTCTTCCACAACAAAATCGCAGACAACCACAACAGCTTCAACAACCAACCCGGAGACCAACCCACCCAACCTTCTGCCGTACCTTCACCCCCCTTGAACATCCTTTATGACTGGAACACAATCTCCACTGAGGACACCGTCCGCCTGATGAACTCCGTCCACTCAGGATCCCCCACAGACCCATGCCCTCACCACATCTTCAACAAAGCAGACTCCATCATTGCACCACACCTCCGAGACGTCATCAACTGCTCCCTCAACTCCGCCACCTTCCCGGAAATCTGGAAACACGCCAAACTCAGCGCCCTTCTGAAAAAACCCACAGCTGACCCCACCGAACTCAAAAACTACCGCCCCATCCCGCTCCTTCCTTTCCCGGCCAAAGTCATCGAGAAAGCTGTCAACAATCAGCTCACCGCCTTCCTTGAAACCAACAAATCCCTTGACTCCTCACAGTCCGGATTCCGAGCAAAACACAGCACTGAGACCGCACTCATCGCAGCTACAGACGACATTCGTACTCTACTGGACAATGGAGACACAGTCGCCCTCATCCTCCTTGACCTCTCCGCAGCCTTCGACACAGTCTGTCATAGCACCCTGCTACAACGCCTCAGAAACATCGGAATCCAAGGAAAAGCACTGGAATGGATCACCTCGTTCCTTACCGGAAGAACTCAGAGAGTCCGCCTTCCACCATTCAATTCAGAGGCCACTGAAGTCATTTGCGGCGTGCCACAAGGATCTTCACTCAGCCCCACCCTCTTCAACGTATACATGAGCCCCCTCGCGACCATCGCACGCCAACACAACCTCAACATCATCTCCTACGCTGATGACACTCAACTGATCCTCTCACTCACCAAAGACCCGAACACCGCCAAAACCAACTTACATGAAGGAATGAAAGAAGTAGCCGAGTGGATGAAGCACAGCCGTCTGAAACTGAACTCAGACAAAACAGAAGTCCTTATCTTAGGTACCTCCCCCTCCGCCTGGGATGACTCTTGGTGGCCAGAGGCCCTTGGAAAAGCACCCATCCCGACGGACCACGCACGGAACTTGGGCGTCATCCTGGACTCCTCACTCTCGATGAACAGACAAGTCAACGCCGTTTCATCATCTTGCTTCAACATTCTTCGCATGCTCAAAAAAACATTTCGCTGGATTCCCACCGAAACTAGAAAAACGGTCACCCACGCACTGGTCACGAGCCGCCTGGACTACGGAAACACCCTTTACGCCGGTACCACCGCAAAAACTCAGAAAAAACTCCAACGCATTCAGAACGCATCAGCCAGACTCATACTAGACATCCCGCGTAAAGACCACATTTCTAGTCACCTGAAAAACCTCCACTGGCTCCCCGTTAATAAGAGGATAACATTCCACCTCCTAACCCACGCTCACAAAGCACTTTACGAACTTGGACCTGAATGCCTCAACACACGACTTTCCTTCTACACCCCCTCCCGCCAGCTACGCTCCTCCAACCAAGCCCTTGCTGTTGTACCTCGCATCAACAAAACCACCATGGGAGGAAGATCCTTCTCCTACCTGGCAGCTAAAACCTGGAACTCACTTCCCACTCACCTTCGCCTCACTCAAAACCACCCAGCATTCAGAAAGCAACTTAAAACTTGGATTTTCGACCAATAATTCCCCACCCTTCTTCAAGCGCCTTGAGACCCTCTGGGTATGTAGCGCGCTATATAAATTTTCTGACTTGACTTGACTTGACTCCTCCACCTTAGACTTAGGCCTAATAGACTCTTTAGCATGGAGGTATTTATAAATAATAGAAGCTTTGGAAGTGGTGCGCAAGAGGGAGTGAAGTCTTGAAACAGAGGTGGGAAGGGCGGGGGAGCATGCATTTGTGAAAGTCGAGTGTAAGTCGCCATCACTGTTTCCTTAAGTAGAAGATATTTGTGAGCAAAGGATGCAGGTAAATCAAAGGAGGAACTAAGAATGGAGAAAGGTAAGAAAGTAGAGTGTGAGAACAGTTGTGATATCCAGATTAATCCTTTTTGCCTCCAGGACTTCCATTAAAAGGGTTTATTGCGGATTAAGAGATGTGCATTGTGCCAGCAGGTCAGCAATTGTAGCAGGGGGAAGAGGATTAGAGGATAGTAGGAGTCTGGTAGTAAATTTATGAATGAGAGTGGTAAGTGAAGAGGGTTTGCGTGAAATGGAAAGGTATTCAGTGAAAGAGAAGGGAGAGAGAAAAAGGCGCTCAACCTTGGCCCATAGAGGGCAAGGCAAGGTGAAATCCTGTAACCAGAAGGAAGCTTGTCGCAACAAGAAAGCTTTTTGATAGGTCAAAATGTCTGGGAAGTTGACTCCGCCTTCTGATATTAGTCTAGCAAGGGACATCCTAGGTTTTTTGTTGTTCCATTAAAAAGATGACAGAACCGAATTGATTTTCTTGAAACATTTATAAGGGATGGGCACTGGAATGTTGGAAATTGTGTAGAGAGTTATAGGGGATGACATCATCTTGATTGTGTCAAGGCGACCCCACCAAGATAAGTAAAGAGGGTGCCATCTGGTTGTTAAGTCTGATATTTTTTGGATACATTTATTCAGGCATAAGGAAATAGTTTCTGAAATGGAGGGGGTAATGTGCAAGCCTAGGTATTTGATGTGCGAAGAGCTCAAAGTGAAATTGGAGGCGCTAAAGTCAGGTTTGAAAGTGAACTTTGTCAAGGGCAAAATCTCACACTTATCATTATTAGGTTTATAAACCGATATCAGGGATTAATTCCGTACTTCGTCCAGGAAGGCGGGAATCGAGTCTGTGGGATTAGAGATGAAAAGTAAAATATCGTCTGCGTAGGCAGAGAGTTTAATATGGGAGTTTGCAACTGGAAAGCCATGAATATTAGGGTTCTGGCGAAGCTTGGACAGGAAGGGCTTTAAGGCCAAGTTGAAAAGAAAAGGGGACAAGGGACAACCTTGGCGAACACCTCTGCCAAGATCAAAAAAGGGAGAAACGAGTCCATTAGCACATACTGCCGCCCGCGGGCTGGAATATAATAGGGAAATCAAGGAAATATATCTGGGACCAAAACCAAACCATTCAAGGGTGTGGAAGAGATAGGACCATTCAACCCTGTCAAATGCCTTCTTGGCATCTAAGGCAATCGCTGCAAGGGGGTGCTGTAGACGTGGGGATTTTGATAAAATGTTAAACAAGAGTCTAGTATTGTCAGTGATAAATTGGCCCTTTACGAATCCAGACTGCTCCTCACGTAAGCGATCGGGAAGTAGAAGGTCCAGTCGTGCCGCCAGCGACTTAGCGAATATATTATAGTCAATGTTCACTAGGGAAATAGGCCTGTAATTTTTACAGTATTTGACATCTCTCACTTCCTTGGGTATCAAGTAGATGTGGGCATCAGAGAAGGAACCTGAGGAACTACCAAGGGCAACAAATGTGTCTATAAGAGAGTGGAGTTTTGGAATTAGTAATTTTGAGAAGTGGAGGAAAAATTCGACCGTGAACCCATCTAGGCCAGGGGCCTTGTTTGTTTTGAGATGTTTAAGTGCAGTGAGCAATTCTCTGTGGGAAATTGCAGATTCTAAGTGAGAAAGATCAAGAGGAAAATGAGCAGGTTTTTGAATGGTAGAGAATAAATGTGTTAGAGAGTGAGAAGAAAGTTGAGTTTCAGAGGAGTAAAGGGTTTTGTAAAAAAGGGAAAATTCTGTGAGAATATCAGCATCCTTATGCTTAAGATCAGAGTTAGTGTCATAAATGGATTCAATGATCAACTTGTTGTGCTTAACTTTTAAATAATTGGCTAAAATGTTCCCAGCTTTGTTCTTGCCTCCATAAAACTTTGCACTAGATATCAACAAACACAATGATGCATCTTCTGTAGATTTCTCATAAAATTTCATTTTGGCAGCAACAAGGGCAGTCAGACTATCTTGCGAGTGCAAAGTAAAGTAGGCGTGTTCCAATCTCTAAATGTCGCGAAGGAGATCTCCAGTGAATTTACGAGCAGTTTTACGTTTTTTCGCCACATAACCAATAATAAAATCTCTCGCTGTAGCTTTAAAAGCATCCCAAATAGTGTGTCTTGGAATGGAAGGAGTATCGTTGAGCAGAAAAAAATCATCAAAAAATGCTGTGAAAGAGGTAGTGAACTTGGGATCTAAGAGACGTGTATTGTTGAAGCGCCATCTTTTGAGCCCAGCAACTTTAGGGAGTATGTCAATATCGGCTAGGACAGGGGCATGATCCGATAATAAGATCGGACCAATTTCGGCGTTAGTAAGCGCTTGAGCGATGTTGTGGGTAACGAAAATGTAATCAATCCTTGATTGGGAGTGGTGGGAGGGAGAGTAAAAGTGAACTCCTTTGATCACGGATTACAGAGTCGCCAAGCGTCAATGAGCTTCTGTTGGGAGATAGCTTGAGCGAAGAGTTTGTGAGATTTATTGGGAATATAAGTAGCAGCAGAGTTTCTGTCAGTGAAAGGATCAAGGGGTTGGTTGCAATCACCAGCAAGGATGAAATTATCATCCATGAATCGGGTGATGTGGTGGGACAACTCAGTCCAAAAAAGAGGTTTGCCACCAGTAGGGGCGTCAACATTGAGGAGAGAGATTGGAACACCTCTAAAATATAGTCTGACATGTGTCCATCTACCTTCAGTATCCGACTCATGAGAAATGAGAGAAGGATTTGCGACATAAAATTGCTACCCCATTACGTTTCCCGTCGCTCTGAGAATAATAAACCTCACCCACCCAACCCCTCTTAAGTTTTGCAGATTCCGTATTTGAAAGGTGAGTTTCTTGTAGAAATGCAAAATCAACATTTAATTCAGCTAGGTGAGACAACATTTTCTGTCGCTTGATTGGAGAATTAATACGCTTAACATTCCATGAAATAATTTTCAGTGACATACTGTACAAAGCATACTGTAATAAACACAATGAGCAAAATCAGAAAAAAACCCATGAGAATAAATATATGGAGAAGAAGTACATTTTTGTAGTAAGTAAAGAAGAGAGAAAGAGAAGAAAAGACAATGAGGTTAAATTGAAGACGAGGAGGAGTATAGTAGGTCATGCGTGAGAAAGAGGAAAAAAGTGAAAGAGAGTAAGTAAATGCTAGGGAATAGAGGACGCTGTGAAAGCATAAAAAGGAAAGCAGAGAAATAGTCTGTGTAAAGATTGAGAACACCTATGAATAAATAAAGAAGGAGAATATTAACCCCTTCCATGCTCATGACGGAACGGTTCCGTCATGAGCGTCGGTTGGCCTTTGCTTATGACGGAACCGTTCCGTCATGGTTCCATTGGTTCTTTAGAACCTTCAGCACCGCAGCGGAATTCACGCAGCGCTGAAGGGGTTAAAAAGTGAAATGGTGCAAGAGAGAGTGAGGAAATGAAGAAAGGAGGGGAGAAGAGAGGTGTAAGAGCACGAGCAAAGAATGAAGATAAAGGACAGCAAAAAGAAATGTGCAACAACAGACGAGCAAGATAGATAAATCCATCGAATGAACGAAAAATCATAGGAAAAGAGGAAATAGACAAATTGAAGCAAGTAGAGGAAAGAAGACACTTTGAAACAAAGGATAAAAAAGAAGGAGGATAAGAAAGAGGAAATAGGGGCGGGTGCAAACATGCCAAACAAGGAAGGAAGAACGTACTTACAAGGAAGGGAAATAAGGAGGGACAATGAGGAAGAGGATCAAATGTGAGGAAGGGGGAGGGAAGAGCCAACTGGAGAAGGCAGGACGCCAAGGTCAGCAAGCCATCCAGCCGGGGAAACAGCACGGAACGCAATATAAAATCTGCAGAGACATGAGGAAAATGTCAGGAAAACAAGTCAATACAGAACAAACAGGGAGCTGATATGACCAAATACAGTAGGTAAGGGGAAGATAAACAGGGACAATTACTACGAGACAAAACTAGCGGTAAATGCTAAATGAGACAAGCTAAACTGGGAGAAACAACAGAAACTCAGGAAAGTCAAGGAGGAAAGGAAGAAGAAGAACCAGAGACATCCATGTCAGCTGCTCGGCAGGACTTCAAGAAACTTTGAAGTCGGACAGGATCTTCATAGGTCGTTGTCTTGTTGTTGTAGGTGACCTTAGAAAGACAACAATGGAATAGATTGTATCTGCCGCCAATGGAGCGAAGGTCCGATCTCATGTCCAGGAAGGCTTTACGATGGCTGGCCGTGGATTTGGCATAATCTTGCGCGAAAATCAAGGACGATCCTGACCATGTAAGAAGAGGAGAAGCTCTGGCCGCTGAGAGGACTTTTAGTAGATCAGTGTACTCCAGGAAGTACATGATACTTCTGTTTCTTTTCATTTCTTTCTATCTTGATAACACTTCTCCTTAAACTGTTCCATCTCAATATCACCTTTTTCCCTTTCCCTGTCTTGTTTTTCTTCAATCTTCTTCTTCAAAGATCTTTTGACATTTCTTCTCTATTTACAGTGACAACTTAATCTCAAAACTAAAATCACTATTATTATTACAGTCACTGGTATTAGTATTTTCCCTATAATGGCTCTACTTATTTCATAAAATCAATTTTTAACTGTTGATGAACTTCTACCAAGTTTCTCAAGAACACCTTCAACTTCCAGTGGTTCTATTTCTTTATGTAATTGTGTAATATTTGTAATACATCTCTCAATGTTCTGACATTTATCAGGAATGTAGGTACAACAGTGTTGCACCTTTAAAATTCCACAAACTCCTCCTTCTTTTGCCAAAATTATATCTAAAGCAAGTCAATTTTGCATTACCATACTTATAGCAAACATTTCTGTGTTAACCATTAAAAATCCTCCCGCTGTGTATGTTAACAATCGGTCTACTATTGTTGACAGTTTTCTAATTCGGTTTGCATTAAATGATATGCCTACTGCTGGTATTAGTGCTCCAAAAACATCCCCTATTGTTTCAATTACACTTTCTCTCCGACTTAATGGTTTACCCTATTTCATGAATTCCATTAGTACCTCTATCTACATGAAAGATTTTAGGAAAGACCAAGCCAATGTAACATGATCATACCAGTGATCTGGTAATTTGAAATAAGCTTTGTTCCCACATAAAAAATATATTCCCGAAAAAACTGGGTCATTTCCACCTTTAAATCCCCATCTCCCTTTGATAATATAAGTATCTTCACATTGACTTGCCCCCACAAAATAATTGTCATACACAGTGTTATCTCTTCGAATACATAATTTCCCTAATAATGGTGTATCTATATTTATAGCCACATTCACATTATGTCCCTCAATATTATCGTTTGAAAATGCCCACTTTGTAGATTTTGTCTGTTTCACCCCGTCGCTTATATTGCTGTCTTCTTTCCTCAACCATATTCAGAAAAACTTTCTCTTCATTTCTCATTTTACAAGTCAAATTATGTTTAAAGGCATAATCATGTGGTAATTCTTGTGTTCCTAAGAAATATTCTCTACAAATTTTTGAAGGATTAATCTGATTTAGTTCAGCAACAATTTTGCAAATACATCATTAGAATCAGAATAATACTGTTCTAATTTTCCAGTTCTATAAAATAAAATTGTTATTACACTACAGGTTACTCCATATGTTAATGGTAAATGATGATAAGTCACACCCTCAGAAATAGATGCTGGTAATTTCACACAGACATAACAGTCACTGGTATCCATTGTTCTTACATATTCAGATAATAATCTCGAAAAAGTATTTTTAGAGAAATAGCTAAGGGACTTATCTTGATGAAATTCAGGCCTATATACATGTAGATTTTTCATTTTTTAAACCATCATTCTTATCTTTCAAACTCTCATTTGCTTTTAAGTTATCAAAATCAGGTCTAAAAAGAATGATAATAGCAAGAATAAACCATACTAACATTAATATTCCAGTGCAAAGTAACCACATTCCACACCATTTTCTAAAGATAGAACACTAAGGGGTCCATTAGGATGGCGGGCGGAAACAGTCCGCCCGCCACCCTAACGGAGATCGGGACCGCCCGCCTAAAGGGCGGGGGTCCCGACATTGGCATTAGGATGCGCCCGCCACTGTGGCGGGCGCATTCCTCAAATTAACATTGTGGCGGGCGGTGCTCACTGCACCGCCCGCCACAATGTTAAAAACAAATGCACGCATTTGCATACTCGAAGCGGCAGGCACCGCGCGGTGCCTGCCGCTGTGATTATGCAAATGCAGGGGGGTACCACAGGTACCCCCCCGTGTGCCACCCCCCTTTGCCCGTCACTCTGGGGGCCCACAGGGCCCCCCCAGAGTGAACACCGCATGCCTTTCCGTGGCGGCTTTGCCGCCACGGAAAGGCATTGAGAAATGCCTATTCTAATATGGCTGGCGGTGTCTGATAGACACCGCCACCATGTTATCCCTTTTCCGCCCCGGCCGCTATGCGACCGGGGCGGAAAACAGGCGGGCGGTCTTTCCGACCGCTGCGGTCCCCTCCGCCATCGTAATATGGTGGGGGGGAATGCAGGGAAGGATGTCGGGCGGATTGCCTCCGCCAGGGTGGCGGTGGCCACCGCTACCCTGGCGGAGGCAATCCGCCAGACATCCTGATGGGCCCCTTAGATTTAGTCACTTCATTAGTAGCCATTTTTTTTTAAACGGCTATTTTCACAATCTTTTCTCCTTTAAATTGTGGGGCATATTACCAAGCAATAGCGATAATTATCTCTATTGCTTGGTTAGTGAGAAAAAATTATCTCAATGCAATAATGCATGAATATCGCTCAAAAATCAGCGATATTCAGGCATTACCGAGCTAATGCTTTTACCCATGTTATCCACCTCCCATTGGATAACATGGCTAAGATCTGCTCCTTAGCGCGAATATCTCCAAAAGTTGGTAATAGGAGATAGCGATGTTAGCGACTGTTTCCAGTCTCTGACATCTTGGCACGCCCACTTTGCATGTCATTAGTGATAAATTTTTCTGACATGCAAAGCAGGGCCCAAGATGGTCGCTATCTCCTACTAGCTGTCGCCAACTGGTGTTAGCGACAGCTAGGTAATAGGGAGATAATTTTATCTCCGCTTTCTTGGCTTTTAAAGCCAAAAATGCAGCGATAATATGCCCCTGTCTCTTTTTAACCTTGTTCCACTCACAATGTTCCGGTCAAGTTCAATTACAGCTTTTATTATTTAGATATATATATCTATATCCTTTCTTTTCACAGTTTCTCCAAACATTCTCAAGAATCCTTTTTCTTTCTTTTTGTCACGATTTACTCACTTTCATTTTCAACACCCGGACAATGCAAGTTTTCCTGGCTGCTGTGTACTTCTCTTATTGGAGGCAGCACCATGTAGGTCCACTCAGGTGATTTATATTTTTGATTTGGTCTTCTCACTCTTTTTGACCTTTGCACAACCTCTATTTTCTTTCCCAACAACTCCTTTTGACTGGTTATTTCATTCACTTGATCTTCTTGTACTTTTGCTTTGTTAACCAGTTTAATTTTTAGTCCATCAGTTTCTTTAGGCCAATTATCTCCTTTTCAAACTCTTTTTATTTCAGGCTCATTTTATTTCAGGTTCAGTAGTGTTTTGCTCCACTCTCCAAGTTCTTTTTCTTGAACTTTTCCTTAATTGTGTGTCATCATCACTGTCATCCGTCTCTGTTCCAGATCTTTCTATAGTTTCATTTATAATGAATTTTACAGGATCTGATTCTTTTTCTGAGCCTATTTTCTCTTTGGTCAGTTCTTTCACTCTGTTAGGAACTTCTCCATGGCTGGTACTTTGAAGCTCATCATCATCGTGAGTTATTTCCCTTTCACAAATTTCGAGATTTCGGTTCCTTCTTTCAGAGCTTTCAGACTGTCCTTCAATAACTCCTTGATTACCAGTTTTCTTTTCACTTAGCTCAGTGTCCTTACTGGTATCAATCTCTACCAAATCTCGACTTACAGGTCGATCTTTGAAATTTGGTATTTCAACAATTTTATTTTCTCCTTCTGATGCAGAGCAAGTATTTGATATCTTTAGATCTCGACGAACAGGTCGAGCTTCAGTATCTGGATCTTTTTCTGGTTCACCCTCAGAGTCTGAGTCAGTGGTGCTTTCACTTTCCTCCTGCAGATTTTCAGCCTCAGGTGCACAAATAATGTGGCTGGCGTGCATCCACCTTTTGACTCCAGCACATTTAACTGCAGTGGTACTAACCAGAATAACTTGTCAAGGTTTTTGCCAGCGAGGCACTAGACAATTTCTTCTCCTGTGAACCTTTATCTGAACCCAATCTCCAGGAACTAGATAATGAGCAGATGTTTTTCTTTCATATGTGCCTCAGTTCCCACCTGATGGAACACAGAAGTTACTATGTCAGACAGATTTTTGCAGTAATCCAGTATGATATCTTAATTTATGCTCAACAGTTTATCAACTGGTACAAATGCTTGTCTCATTACACTTCCCATCAAAATCTCATGGGGACTTAATCCTGTTCTTTTGCAGGAGTATTCCTCAGGGTCATTAGAACAAGTGGCAGTGCATCGGGCCATTTTAGTACTGTGGCCAAACACATTTTTGCAATTCTGTTTTTTATTGTTCCATTTACTTGTTCAACCACCCCTGAAGCTTTTGGTCTGTAATCACAGTGTAACTTTTGACGAATGTCCAGTGCTTCACAAATCATTTGCATTAGTTCATTATGGAAATGAGTCCCACGATCTGTCTCCATTATTACTGGGAAACCGCAGGGTAGTATTATCTCACGTAACAGGAGTTTGGCAACTGTCACTCCTAGTGGGAAATGCTTCAACCCTCGTGAAAATAGACAAATGATCACAAGTACATATCTAAGTCTGTTACATGGTGGCAATTCAATAAAATTCAACTGCATTCTTGTAAATGGACCTCCCTCGCGTCCTATGGTTCCCAAACTCACAACAGTTTTCCTTCTTGGGTTTAATTGCTGGCACATGAGACACCTCTTACAGAGACTCTCAGCAATCATCCTACACTTAGGATTATTCCATGTCTGTCTAAACATCCTGATCATAGCGTTTCTTCCAACCATGATACATTCGGGCCATATTTGAGATCATGTTATCAGGCAATACTGGTCTTTCATCTTTGTAAACCCAAATGTCATCTACTTCTCTTTGTCTACATCCTGCTTTTACCCATTTATCTTTTCTTCTTCACTAGCTTCTTCCTGCATTTGTTTTACCTCCTGACATGTCTCAACTACTGTGGTTAGCATCAAAGGACTTGAAACATGTTCATTTTGCCTATCCCGATTTATGGATGCAAGATTTTTGGCACAGTATTTTGCAATTGAATCTACATATTTTTTACTGCAAGTGATGTAATCATCTCCTTTCTTATGAGCTGCACATTTCACGACAGCTATCTCGTCTGGTAATTGAATGGCATCAATTAACATTTTCACAAATTCAGCATTTCTGATGGGGATCCTGCTGAAGTCATATAACCTATTTGGGACCACAGTTGACAACTCCAAATCCAAATCCATACTAACTGTCAGTCACTATAGTGACCCTTATCTCTTTTCCCAACTCACATGCTCGAATCAAAGCAATCAATTCCGCAATTTGAGCTGAACGGATTCCTTTGAGACAAGATGCTTCTAGGACATCTGCTACTTTACAAACAGCATATGCAGCGCTCAGTACACCTTCATCTGTTCTCAAACATGATCCATCAACAAACAGCACATAATCAGATTCAGGCAAAGGTATATCTTTGATATCAGGCCTTGGTTTAGTACAGTATTCTAGAACATCCAAATATTTGTGATCCACTTCATCTCCTACTTCCACATTCATGGCATCAGGTAATAATGTAGATGGATTCACATTTACACATCTTGAAATTGTTACGTTGTCTGCACCTAGAAGAGTTTTCTCATATTTTGTCATTCTATTATTGCTTAGGTGCTGCGTTTTGGTTCTAGTGAGGAGAAACTCAACCGAAAGAGGTACATACACTCTCAAAGGCAATCCCATCACTATACCTTCCCTTTGTTTAAGACTCATACTTGTAGCAGCTCTGCCTTTAAGTATCCCAGTAACGCCCTTGCAACATGATCTAAAACAGCAGAAAAGTATGCAATGGGCTTCCTCAGTTTTCCATGCCTCTGTATTAAAAAGGACAATGAACATCCATCTCTCTCACTGCAATATAGTTCAAAATATTTTTCATAATCTGCATTCCCAATGCTGGTACTTCACATAGACTTGTTTTAGCTGCTCAAAAGCTTCCAGTTATGCCTTATTCAGTATTATTGGGTCTTTGACATCTGCTTTTGTCAATCCCTGTAAGGGTTTAGTTATTAGTGAAAATCCACTAATCCATTGCAGACAGTATCCAACCATTCCAAGAAACATTCTCACCTGTCTCTGTGTTTTTGGAGGTTTAATTCCTTGTATAATTCTAATTCTATTGTGACTTGTCTAATTCCCTTAGTAATCTTGTGGCCCAAATATTGTACCTCTTTCCGACAGAATTGCAGCTTTGATGGTGACACTTTTTGTCCTTCTTCTGCCAGATGATTTAACAGTGCAGCAGTGTCTGAAACACATGCATCTTTTGTTTTTGACGCTACCAACAAATTGTCAATGTACTGTACTAGAACTGACTTTCCAGGCATGCTTAAACTTTCTAATGATTTCTTTAACAATTGATTAAAGATAGAGGGACTTTAAGTATACCCCTGATGTATTCGGCACCATGGCAAAATACGGTCTCTGAATCGGAATGCAAATATTGGCTGGCTTTCAGTGTGTAATTGAACAGTGAAGAACGCATTACATAGATCAATGACTGTATACCATTCTGCATCGTGTGGAATTTGGTATAGAATTACTGCTGGGTTTGGCACAATTGGGCAACATGGAACAGCAATTTTATTTACCTTTCTCAAATCCTGCACTATTCTGAATGTTCTGTTAGGCTTTTTCAATCCCATTATAGGCGAATTACGAGAACTGCTTTCTATTTCTCTCAAAATCCCTTGCTCAATCATTTTATTTATCACTGGTGTTATTCCTTCAATTGTTTCAGCTGTCATTTTGTATTGGGGAATATTTGGATGACTTATTCCTTCTTCACAGAAATTTTCACAGGATCTACGTTTTTCATCAAGCCAATATCTTCTCCTGTGAAATCCCACACCTGTTCTTTGACTACCAGTTTTAATTCATCAGGTATTTTCTCTCGATCAAACACAGGAAACATAATATTCTTATCTGCTTCTATTAATGTCATTGTTATTTTATACAAACTATCCCCGTCTAGAGTTTGAAGCTCAATGTCCTCTGGTGAACAGTAAATGGCACAGTTTATTTTGCACAGTATATCCCTTCCAAGAAGATTAACAGCACTACTGTCACACACCACAAATCGATGCATATCTTTGTAATTTCCAATTTCTATTTCAATTGGTTTTGTTAAGGACGTTTTAGTCTGCTGATTAGCTACACCTACAACTTGAATATGTTCACCCGAAAGAGGAAGATTTTGAATTTCCACTGATATATCAGCAGCACCTGGGAAGCACCTGAGTCAACTAGGAAAGTCACATCTACATAATTCACCTTCCCATTCACATATCATCCAGTGAATGTGGTTTGCTTCGGTATTTAAATATGCATTATAGATATAGCAATTTGCATTGAAGAATGAGTGGATATATATAAATAAATATTTGGATGGAGGATTTAGTAGCAGTGTAATTGACTGTTTTCTTGAGCAATTTATTATATTTCACTAAATTTAGTGGATAGTGACTAAACTGTTTGAATATCTGTATCACTTTGTCAGTTGTTGTGTAAACTGGTTCTACAGTTGGTTACTAGCTATGTGAAGGTCTATATTAGCTACTGATTAGTTAACTGAGTATTTGTATGGGAGAGTGAAAGTGGGTGTGGTTCGGTGGGGGGGGTGTGACTGTCCAAAGATGTGAGAATAGTTGATTCAGTAGATATATGAAGTTAAAACTACATGTTCTAACAGTTGTTTGGGTGAGTGAATCTCTTTATGTGTGTGGTGATGAGCAAATATATTTCTCAATGGTACATGTCCAACAAACTCGAAAAATAAAAGGCAGTGTATGTGTCACTTGTTGTATATAAATAAGTATACATAAGACTCAATGATTGTGTGAGTGACTGTATGGATAACTTTATACTTGTAATAATGATTTTATAATTCACTAAGTATGACTTACTATCTAAATGAATAGATGAAGTTGTGTTTTTATAAGTGTGTAGCTAAGTAAATATGTAAGTATGATCCATTGTTTGCATAAGTGAGTAGGATGACTTCATATGTGAATAGGATGTGTGCTGGTGTGTAATGTCGATTTAGGTGTATAAGTATTTTTGATAGTGTTCTATTGTTCATTGACAGCATGTATGAGTGAATCTACAGGTAAGTGATTAGATGTGTGTATACATCTATGAATCACTGAGTGGGTTTTTAGATACTTGTATTGCTGTAACAATGGATTCAAGTATGATAATCTGTATTTTACAAAGAGTGATGAAAGATTTTACTAGTGTATGAAAAGGTGTATGTGATTGTCACGTGGATTATGTCAACAGTGATGTCATCAATGATGTCATTTGAGATGTCATCAGTGATGTCACTGACCATGTCATGAATGATGTAATATGTGACATCATCAGCAGTGGATTGCGGGTGCCCGAAATATAGTTAGTACAACTAACTATATAGGAGCAATTTCAATGGTTTTGTATGAGTGAAATGTCCAGCTAACTATAACACCCCTAAAACTTATAGTTTTTTGGGTGAATTTTAAAGATTTTTTAAATGCTAATTCCTAACTATATAGGGCCTTAAACCTATGGTTTTTTCAGTGAATTTCAAAGGTTTTTTAAATGCTAATTTCTAACTATATAAGGCCTGAAACCTATGGTTTTTTCAGTGAATTTGCAAGGTTTTTAAATGCTAATTCCTAACTATATAAGGCCGGAAACCTATCTTTTTTCCATTGAATTTCAAAGGTTTTTTTAATGCTAATTCCTAACTATATAAGACCTGAAAGCCCACCAGGAATCTTCAGTATGCGCCAGGGGACTGCATTGCAGAGAGGTGTAATCAAGCCACGCCCCTTTTTACACCTCTCTGTCACGCAGCCCCCCTGCATGTTTGAAGACTGGGAGCTCATTCCCCTTGCACACTGGGGGCCCCTGAGGGCCAACTATCCCACCTGGAACCTCCAGTATGCGCCAGGGGGCTGCATTGCAGAGGTGTAATGAGGCTATGCCCCTTGTTACACCTCTCTGCAATGCAGCCCCCTGGCGCGTTTGCAGAGGGGGAACTAATTCCCCTTGCATACTGGGGGTCCGTGGGGGCCAACTAGCCGACCAGGAGCCTCCAGTATGCGCTAGGGGGCTGCATTGCAGAGAGGTGTAATGAGGCCACACCCTTTTCACACCTCTCTGCAACGCAGCCCCCGTGCATGTTTGAAGAGGGGGAACTAATTCCCCTTGCATACTGGGAGTCCCTGGGGGCCAACTAGCCCACCTGGAACCTCCAGTATGCGACAGGGGGCTGCATTGCACAGAGGTGTAATGAGGCTATGCCCCTTTTTACACCTCTCTGCAACGCAGGCCACTGGCGCGTTTGCAGAGGGGGGACTAATTCCCCTTGCATACTGGGGGTCCCTGGGTCATATCTGCCCAAACACCGATATTCCGAACGATTGAAAATGACTTTTCTTGAGAAACATTTGGATTTGGATTATCATGTCCTATACTTTGGATTTTTTGAAAGACTGACTTTGAGGATGCTATAAATTACTCAAGTCTGCCCCAATTGTGTGGGTAAAATTGATACCTAGTCACTTTGAATAAGAATGTACTTACGTCTCGTCTAACATTTGGAAGAAATATCTAGTTATATGAAAACAGGATACCGACATAACTTGAAGGAAATAAGAACGCCCTGAAGAAGTTCTGTTGTACAGAACGAAACGGGTCGGCTGGCTGTGGTATATAAACGTAAGGAAAATAAGGGCATTTGAATATACACCAAGATTCAGTGCTTCAATAAGGACTCTAAGTGATATGATTTGACTTGACTTATTGTGCAAGTGGTGCTGTGCCAAACTTTGGAATATTCTCCACTACTCTCTACTACTTTCTCTCTACTACTCCACTACTCTCTAATACTCACTCTCTACTACTCATTCTCTACTACTCTACTACTCTCTACTACTCTCTCTCTACTACTCACTCTTTACTACTCACTCTCTACTACTCTCTAATACTCACTCTCTACTTCTCACTCTCTACTCTCTACTACTCACTCTCTACTACTCTCTCTCTACTACTCACTCTCTACTACACTCTCTCTACTACTCACTCTACCACTCACTCTCTACTACTCTCTACTACGCACTCGCTACTACTCTCTCTCTACTACTCTCTACTATTCTCTCTCTCTGCTAATCACTCTCTACTACTCTCTACTACTCACTCTCTACTACTCACTCTCTACTACTCACTACTACTCACTTTACTACTCTCTACTACTCACTCTCTACTGCTCTCTACTACTCACTCTACTACTTACACTCTACTACTCTCTACTACTCACTCTCTACTACTCACTCTACTATTCACTCTACTACTCTCTACTACTCTCTACTACTCACTCTCTGCTACTCTCTACTACTCTCTACTACTCACTCTCTACTCTGTATTACTCACTCTCTACTCTCTACCTCTCTCTACTTCTCTCTCCACTAGTCTCTACCTCTCTACCTCTACCTCTCTACCTCTACACCTCTACCTCTCTACCTCTCTCTACACGCACACATATACACATATATATATGCATATATATGCATATGCATTTATATATATGTATGTGTATATATATATATACATACATATATAAACATATATAATCTGCATATCTATATAAATACAAATATAAATGCATGCATACATATACATATATGCAAACATATGCATGTTATTTACATGAAAGTTTTAAAAACATTAATAAAAGAAAAGCTAAAAAGCCACCTCATTACAAAGAGAATGGCTTTAACTTAAACGAGGGCGAGATCTATTGCATTTTCACTGCTTGTTTACTTTGGTTCCATCAAGAAGGCATTCAGATGTGTCACACAATTGCCATAAATTCTGAATGTTAGCACTCTAGTTGCTCATTAGATCACTGTAGTAAAGCTACTGCTCACCAGGGAAGTCTGCTGCTGGTGTTCAAAGTGCATGTTTCATTCTGCATGTCAGAATTTCTTTAATGAAATAGAAGAGGATTTGAGAAGTCACTCAAAATGTGCCCTAATTTTTCTTTATGAAGCACTAATCATACTTTCTATGGCAAAATTAGCCCCCTCATTTTGTTCCTTTTTAAATTAAATGTTTTCAGACTTACCACTTCATTCCAATCGAGATGGCTTCTGGTGTGCCATACTTTTGTCATAAGTAAGACTGTTAGCGCTCTAGTTGTTCTTTAGAACACTCTGGGACATTCTGTCATTGGGCTATACTTGGGCTACATCTGGGTGATATTAGGGCTACATTTGGGCTCTTTTGTCTCTGGTGGCCATCTTGGGAGACTGCATGTCAGAATTTTTTTAATGAAATAGAAGAGAATTTGAGAAGTCACTCAAAATGTGCCCTAATTTTTCGTTCTGAAGCACTAATCATACTTTCCATGACAAAATGAACCCCCTCATTTTGTTCCTTTTTAAATTAAATGTTTTCAGACTTACCACTTCATTCCAATCAGGATGGCTTCTGGTGTGCCATACTTTTGTCATAAGTAAGACTGTTAGCGCTCTAGTTGTTCTTTAGAACACTCTGGGACATTCTGTCATTGGGCTATACTTGGGCTACATCTGGGTGATATTTGGGCTACATTTGGGCTCTTTTGTCTCTGGTGGCCATCTTGGGAGATTGCATGTCAGAATTTTTTAATGAAATAGAAGAGGATTTGAGAAGTCACTCAAAATGTGCCCACATTTTGTTTTCTGCAGCACTAATCATACTTTCTATGGCAAAATATACCCTCTCATTTTGTTCCTTTTTAAATTAAATGTTTTAAGAGTTACCTCTTTATTTCAATCAAGATGGCTTCAGGTGTGCCATAACTTTGTAATATGTAGGACTGTTAGCGCTCTAGTTGTTTCTTTAGAACAGTCTAGGAGGCTGCAGTAGAACACAAAGGAATCAACTGACAGTCTCTGTCCTTGTTGTATGTACATGTTTTACTGAGAATGTGGGGCGTGGCTTGGACGCCGATCGGGATGGCGGCGTGAGCTTGCAGCTCCGCGCAGGGTCCCGCTATTTCTCCTGAAAACTACACCCGGGGAGAACCCTGATCGGCGCAACTTGTCTGCGAAGCATTGGGGAACCATCGGAGAGCGGCTGAGAGCTCTTGGGAGACCGCTAGGGCCGCCGTGACCCTAAAAGACGACGCCTGAGGTGTTGCCCGGAGTGAGAAGAAAATGGCAGCGGAGTGGGACGGTGGTCTCTGAGCCGAAGCCGAGGTGGACTGGCATCGGCCTGCGGGGTGGCCCGCCTTCAGCGAGATTGGTGTTACGGGGGGGTGCCCGCACGGACCTGTGGGATGAAGCTGGAGGTCTGGAGGTCAGTGTTGGACTGGTGTACAATTTGTACGCACCCGTTTATACCTCCCCCCTCACCCCTCCGACCCTGCCCTGGCGACAGTGGAGCGGGCGGCCCTGGCACTCCTGGTTATTTGAGTTGCCGGCACGGCAGAGGTACTCCACCACGATAACTGTTAGTGCACACGTTCCCCGGGCAGAGGATATCGGGATTTGGAGAGGACCGGGAGTGTCCGTGTGACGACGCCAGAGGCACCTAAGATGGCGGCTGCGGGTGGGGCAGCCATTACGGAGCAGGGCCGGGAGGACTCAACCGCGCTATCTCAGGTCGGTGAGACCCGAGCTTCCCCGCTGATGATGGACCAGGAGCAGAGGTTGAACCAGCGCCTGGATACTATTCTAGAGGCCATAACCTCGACTAAGGAGGCATTGCAACAGGACATTGCGCAGGTCGCCACGGGGCTGGGTCTCCTGAGGGCGGATCATGCTAAGCTGGCGGACAAAGTGAAGGACCATGAGCAGCTGCTTCTAGACCTGAAACCGGCGGTGGTGACCGCGGAACATAAAATTGCGGACATCCTCAACCGTTTGGGAATGCTGGAGAGACAAGCGGAGGATGCCGAAAGCCGTAATCGACGGAACAACGTACGGGTCGTAGGCCTGCCGGAGAGAATCGAAGGGGATGATGCAGTGGCTTACATGGAGAACTGGTTCCGGACGCCGGTGGCACCGGAGGGCCTCTCATCCTTCTTCTCGTTGGAACGGGCACATAGGGTGCCAGCTCGCCCACCGGCGCTCGGCCGCCCTCCTAGACCGATGGTGGTGAAGCTCCTACATTATAAAGATCGAGACCTGTTAATCCAGAAGGCTCGAGCATCGGGCCCATTTGAGGTGGAAAATAGCCGAGTCACGATCTACCCGGACTATACGCAGGAAGTTCAAAAGAACAGGGCATCCTTCCTGGCAGTGAAGAAGGAGCTGAGGGAGGAGGGCATCCAGTACTCATTGCTCTTCCCGGCTAAGCTGCGAGTAATCCTGGATGGGAACACTCAATTTTTCCAGACTCCTGATGAAGCGTGGTCGTGGCTAGAATTGTATCGTGCCGGCACGGACAGGACTTGCAAAAATCAGCGAGAGAGGCCTAAACCGCTTCAGGTCCAGAAATCCCAACGGATCCGCTCACGCAACAAGCTTCAAAGAGCGAAACGGGATGCTCAAATGGCTGCAGACAAAAGAGGGGCGCTGGCAGCGACGGCGAGCATCACACGGTCGCAACAGGAGAGTGACCTGGTGGCATCGCATTCTGGCGAGGACGGACGCAGGACCGGAGAAGAACTATCGGAGGCGGAGAGCTCGAAGGGCCCGGCGGTCACCCCACAGACGTCTGGCGGGATCTTCAATGGCTGACTCGTCTATGGGACTTGTGACACTGTACTTCTCGCAGAGACATATTCAGTTGGTACTAGAAGGGCTGGCAGGTAGGGTGTGGCGTTAGCACTGCGGGATGGAAGGCGCGGGGCGCGGGCTCCGCCTGCCCGGGGTCGGCGATAATCCACCTCCTCGGGGCCCTTAAGGCCTTCTGTGGTGGCGACCACAGATTAGTCTGATGTGTGTTAAGTTTAAGGTTTGGATCAGGGCTGAAACTGTGTTTTTAGGCTCTGTCCTAGGGAGTGGGGTTTGGGGAGTTTTTTCTGCAATTCTTTTGGGGGGGGGGCAACTGCTACGATGTGGGTAATGATTGGCTGCACCTGAACTGGATCGTTATGGATTGGTATGGGGACGTTACCTAACTTGAAATGCCTAACATGGAATGTCCGAGGACTGCGAACTATGGTCAAACGCCACAAAGTGCATGCTTATTTGGTGAGGCGGGGTGTTCAAATTGCAATGTTGCAGGAGACTCATTTACCTAAACAGGAATGCACTGCGCTACAGAAGAGATGGCGAGGTCAGGTCTTTGGGACCACTTATTCCGCGTTTGCTAGAGGGGTCCTGATATGGGTTCGAGCGGGAGTACCGTTCCAGATGTTGAATCAGTTGGTAGATCCTGAGGGTAGATATGTGGCGGTGGAGGGGAGGTTATATGGCCGGGATGTGGTTTTGTGCTGTGTATATGCCCCGAATGTTGACCAGGCTCGCTTCTTTGATGGCCTATCGTGCTCACTGGCCTCTTTCTTGGCGGGTCCTGTGCTTCTGGGAGGGGACTTTAACTCAATCACTGATGTGGCATTGGATAGGTCGCACCCCCCACTGTTTGATTCCCCAGTGCGTAGACTAGCTGCACACAGGAAGGATTGGCAGGAAAGGTGGGGACTGCTGGATGTGTGGCGGGAGCAACATCAAGATAGTAGGGATTATTCCTTTTTCTCGGCCCTCCATGCTCTACACGTCAGGATCGATTCAGTCCTGTGCAATGGTTCCCTAGCCACAATGGTCACCCATACGGAGTACCTGACCAGGACCATCTCGGATCATAACCCTTTGTTGGTGCACGTACAATGGCAACGTGCGAGATCCGCGATTCCAACATGGCGGCTTCGGCCCGACACCTTGGAAGATTCAGTGTTTAGTGACGCGGTCCAACAGGGCATAGACCGATACTTTGACGAAAATGAGGGAACAGCTAATAGTAGGTCCACTGAATGGGATGCAATGAAAGTGGTGGTGAGAGGAGTGTGCATGGGTAGGTTTTCGAATGCCCGAACGTCGGTGTTGAATGCGCTTGCTAGTGCGGAAGAGAGGCTGAGGGGTCTGGAACAGCGTAGACCAGACCGGCCGGACTTACAAGCCCGGTTATTGGAAGCCAAGGAGGTAGTGGCGGCCGAAACGGAACGGCTGCGGAGCTATGATTATAGACAATACGCCATCAAAGCACATGCTGAAAGGGATAAGGTAGGCACGCTCTTGGCCAGGCTCGCTAATCCTGAAATCAGAGGCTGCCCAATCCTGAGTATAAAAAATGCATCAGGGGAGATGGTTTATTCACAGACAGCGGTGATGGAATGTTTTCGGACCTATTATGCGAAGTTGTATGAGTGCCAACTGGGGGTGGAGGCCTGGGAGATCAGTGATTACTTGGAATCGATGCAGCTTCCGGTGCTGGATGACGACAATGCGAAGGACTTGGGAGGGCCTATCACGCTCGCCGAGATCAGGGCGGCCATTAAACATATGGCGAGGAACAAAACTCCCGGGTATGGATGGCCTGCCGATTGAATTCTATCAGAAGTATGTAGACAGTTTGGCGCCTAGATTACTGGTGGTGTACGGGGAGGGTAACAGGTTGGGGAGTTTACCCAGTTCGATGAGAGAGGCGTTGATAGTGCCATTGCTGAAACCCGGCAGAGAGGCGTTAGATGTAAGGTCATATAGGCCGTTGTCCATGTTGACAGTAGACTACAAGATATTGAGCCGTATTCTAGCCACTAGGTTGGCCCCACATATGACCAGGTTGGTGCACAGGGACCAAGCGGGGTTTATCCCTACGAGGAACACAGCGCTTGATATTCGCCGTCTAATTGGGATATTGGACGGCACGACGGAAGCTGACGGTGACCCGGCGATGTTATCTGTGGATATTGAGAAAGCCTTTGATAGCCTGGAGTGGGTCTACTTAGAAGAAGTCCTGGTGAAGTTTGGCCTTGGCGAGGGGTTTCGTAGATGGACGAAGGTGTTGTATTCTTCGGCCACAGCGAGGGTACGCCTGGGCACTCTGGTATCCGCGGAGTATCCAGTTTGTAGAGGGACGAGACAGGGGTGTTCGCTGTCCCCATTGCTGTTTGCACTGGCGATGGAACCGTTAGCAGCACGCGCCAGGTCAGGAGTCATGTATGCGGGGATCGAAAGAGGTGAGCAATCGCACTATATATCTTTATATGCAGACGATTTGCTGCTGTATATGGCGGATGCGGAACAGGCTCAGGAGGGGGCGATGGATATGTTGTCCGAATTTGGTCCGTTGTCGGGCCTCATGGTTAATTGGACGAAGACTTGCATCTTTCCGCTTAGGGCGGACACACCGTGCCCCCCTCGTGCTATAGGGGTGGTCTGGGAGCCATCTTGCTTCACTTATTTAGGAGTCCGCATCTACCACGAGGTCGCGAATCTGTTGGAGGGTAATATTGGGCGATGTATAAGAGCACTGAGAGGCTGTATGTCCTTTTGGGCTTCCCTCCCTTTGTCAGTATTGGGTAGAGTAGCTCTACTGAAGATGGTGGCGCTCCCTCGATTACTTTATTATTTCCGCACGCTGCCCATTTGGATCCCTCACAGGATCTTTAAGGACCTGCGGACGATGATAATCGACTTCCTCTGGGGGCACGGTCGACGTAGAGTGGCGTTGACCACCTTGCTTCGACCCAAGCTTGAGGGGGGGATGGCAGTCCCCGACTTTGAGTTGTACTACTTGGCTGCGCAGCTTCAGGTCCTCACGCAGCACGTGGCTAGGGTATTCAGAGGGCCGGAACACGAACGAGGGTACGGTATACAACGTCATGTCCTGGCCTACATTATCATGCAGCAGAAACTGGAGTTACGAGGCCTCACTATGGTGGAGAAGACGCTTAGGTTGTGTTGGCATAGGAGTTTGAAGAGAGCGAAGGCGTCTCGGCCTTATGCGCCGGAGATACCGTTGGGAATGTTGACTGCGCTGCCACATGGGGATGATTGGTCTCCGCTGCTGGAATGGGAGGAGCTGGGATTGCAAGTGGTGGGTGATCTGTATATTGATGGAACGTTGGTCCCCTTCCAGACGCTTCAGGAACAGTTTGGGCTGCCGGATGGGAGCTTCCTCTTGCATGCGGCTGTGGTAGCGGCAATGCAGAAGCACTGGAAAGGGGGGCTCCTTGAACCGGAAACGACTATGGCTTGCCAGTATGTCGTGATGGCCGCAGGTACATTTAAAGCGGTGACCTGCCTCCATAATAGGATGTTGCACGAGGGGTTGGATCCGCTCCTAGGTCTGAAATCGAAATGGGAACTTAGCATAGGTAGGCCCATTCCGGACACGGTGTGGGGTCATATCCTGAAGCGCACGTGGAAGGGAACAAGGAACGCACGCTTTCAGCAGGTACACTTTTACATCCTGCACAGGGCTTACCTGACCCCGGAGAAGATTAAACGGTATTTCCAGGTGCAGGAGGCGCGATGTCCGAGGTGCCTGGCACTGGAGGCTGATATAGATCATTTGTTATGGGGCTGTCCGAAGCTGGAGACTTACTGGGCGGAGGTTGGGGAACTCCTAAATGCAGTGACCGATCGGGAGGTGGATTTTGACATGGCGGCATGTTTGTTGCTCTGGTTCCCACACACGAAGAATACAAAGGTGACGAGTAAGTTCATTGATCTGGGGCTTATACTGGCGCAGAGGGAAATCACTTGGCATTGGAAGTCCAGGGAGGGACCGTCAGTGAGGAGATGGGTGAATGAACTGTTGAGATGGTCTGAATGTGAGAGTGTGCTCCGTATGAGACAGGCAGTCAAGATTGACAATGAAAAGAGCCTAGAAATGGCGAGAGCGTGGGAGCTGATAGTCCAGGCGTTGCGTGATTCCATGGTGGAGGACGAAGACTGATTTATTTGTGTGTGCGGGCTCCATTAGGCTTATGAGTATAAAGGTAACATTCGATCTGTAGCGAGACCCATAGTAGCGTTAGGAACATGGCCCACATCGTTAGCGGTTGCAGGGGGGAGGGGGGAAGGGGGTTGTTTTGGGGTTGTTGGGGGGGGTAGGCACCGAGGCCCAGGTCGGGAGGCAGCAGTTATTCCCGGGGTTGGAATTGCCACCAGCGTGATGGGAGAGCCCGGATAGGCGGTGGGGTAGGGACAGGGACATAGGAGACTGACATGATAGGGGCCCACCATCGAATGGACCGGGGTTCAGGATTCAGAGTATCGCCTGCGTAACTGGAATGTTAATGACTGCTAGATGGTGTTGGGGGAGGGTTAGGTGTTTAGGGGGGTAAAACGCAGATACACAAAAGCGATTATTGACCAATTGTCCCTCAGAGATGCTCACTGTGATGTTCTTGCTGGAAGTTTGGATTACCACGCCGCCCGGCCTCCGGGATACGGGCTGAATGGCTGTGTACGATCTATGGTTTATTTTATCCATGCGGGGGGACACCATGAGTGTGCTGGTTGATTTATTATATGCAATGGTTTCTAATTCTGCAATAAAAACAAATTTAAAAAAAAAAATGTTTTACTGAGAATGTCTGACTTCATTCTCACATGACTGAGAAAGATAATGGGAATTTACAGAAAATATGCTTTCAGTTTAGCTTATCGATCCCCTTCCAAACCACTGTCGGAAAAGCATGAGACAATAGTTTTCTTTCAAACATGATTCATGATATCCCAGCAGAAGGCTTTTTCACATGGTAAAATCACCTTAGAACACACCACAATTCCTAAAATGAGTATGGTCCAATCAACAAATGATTCATAATGTAACTATTAACTACAATGCTTTTTAATGAGGTGCTTTCATGTATATTGGTCCCAAGATGGCTGCCAACACTTCTTGGATGAAGTGCTGACAGCCAATCAGATCTCACGATGAGATGTGTGGTTAGGCTCCGCCCAGATATATATGTGTTTTTGAAGTTAATTTTCATAAAAACCACCGGAGAAAATTTCACCAAATATAGCAAAGGCACATCTGCGTGCCAGTCCCTACAATTTTGCAAAGTTTGGCTTAATTCCGTTCAGCGGTTCGGGCTGTAGCCGTGTCAGAACGTCCTATGGAAAATTGCATGGGGAAAACACGTTTTGGGACCCCCCTTTTTTCTCAGCCCCCACTTCACGAATCCCCCCGAAACTTTCAGGGAAGGAGCGGAGCGAAGCTGGCCAAAATTTTGGAAAATTACATGCAAATTCCTTAACCGGCACCAAAGTTATTCCCAATAGAATGTTGCGGATTTCCGATGGTAGCTAGGTCCTAACTATATATACCTGCTGGCTATCGCCAGTAGGTAATATATATATATATCTATATATATATATAGATATATATATATAACCTACTGGCGGTCGCCAGTAGGTAGTTATAGTTAGGATCTACTTTCCATAGGAAATCCGCAACATTCTATTGGGAATAATTTTGCCGCCGGTGGACGAATCTTCGCGAATTTCTCAAAGTTCGTGGCCCGCTCCGCTCCGCTCCTTCCCTGAAAATGTGGGGGGGATCCGTCAAGCGGGGGCCGAGATAAAAGGGGGGTCCCAAAACGTGTTTTCCCCATGTTAATTTCCATAGGGCGGTCGAACTCACTTTTAGCCCGAACGGCTGAATGGATTTCCACCAAACTTGGCAAAATTGTAGGGACTGGTGGAATTTCAATGGCTTCATGTCAGTAAAATTTCCAGCTAACTATAACTGATGTGAAACCTATGATTTTTTCAGTCAATATATATATATATATATATATATATATATATATATATTCCAGTACTCTATCTTTGGAATCGACTCGACAGGCAGGACTCGGATAGATAAGCGCGGACCCAGTATTTCGTGCTTTCTTAAAGTTTATTTAAAGAAAAAGTTCCGCCTGCATCAGTATGCCGCCATGACGCGTTTCGGTCCGACCTGGACCTTGATCACATGATATATATATATGTCAAAGCAAATGCGCAAGCGCTTCGGCCAGGGCTCACCACGGACTCCAAACCATCCGGCTTTTGCTGTGGCCCCCAAAGCGATGTTTGAAGATGCCTTCTTTCTTAAAAGGAACGTCCGACGCGTTTCGGGGCCAAAACCCGCCCCTTATTCATGGACAGATGAAGGAAAACAACCAAACTTGGCTCACACTTCTCAAATACTTTATCATTTGGGAGGGGCATCGTCCGCCCTAAGTGGGTGGAGTTGCGGTGCCGGCTTGTGGTTCTTGTAGTCCTGTGAGCCAGGTAGTTCGTTAGACCCTTGAGTAGGGTGGTGCTTCCTTACAGGTTCAATGTCTTATAATCCTTAAGTAGGAGGCGAAGGAAAATCATCACACATCGCTATAACATCTGTGGAATCTGTGCTGACAGGCGGCAACGATTTGTGCCGTCTCAGTCCTCCGCTGCAAGGATTCTCATTCCGCAGTGGTGGCCGAGCTCCTAGCCGCGACCCAGGCAGGCCGCCAGTAAATGTCAAAGCAAATGCGCAAGCGCTTCGGCCAGGGCTCACCACGGACTCCAAACCATCCGGCTTTTGCTGTGGCCCCCAAAGCGATGTTTGAAGATGCCTTCGTTCTTAAAAGGAACGTCCGACGCGTTTCGGGGCCAAAACCCGCCCCTTATTCATGGACAGATGAAGGAAAACAACCAA
Organism: Lissotriton vulgaris; assembly: GCF_964263255.1. Classification (NCBI taxonomy): domain Eukaryota; kingdom Metazoa; phylum Chordata; class Amphibia; order Caudata; family Salamandridae; genus Lissotriton; species Lissotriton vulgaris. The sequence continues at coordinate 64,480 of NW_028249322.1, forward strand.
ACTTGGCTCACACTTCTCAAATACTTTATCATTTGGGAGGGGCATCGTCCGCCCTAAGTGGGTGGAGTTGCGGTGCCGGCTTGTGGTTCTTGTAGTCCTGTGAGCCAGGTAGTTCGTTAGACCCTTGAGTAGGGTGGTGCTTCCTTACAGGTTCAATGTCTTATAATCCTTAAGTAGGAGGCGAAGGAAAATCATCACACATCGCTATAACATCTGTGGAATCTGTGCTGACAGGCGGCAACGATTTGTGCCGTCTCAGTCCTCCGCTGCAAGGATTCTCATTCCGCAGTGGTGGCGGAGCTCCTAGCCGCGACCCAGGCAGGCCGCCAGTAAATGTCAAAGCAAATGCGCAAGCGCTTCGGCCAGGGCTCACCACGGACTCCAAACCATCCGGCTTTTGCTGTGGCCCCCAAAGCGATGTTTGAAGATGCCTTCTTTCTTAAAAGGAACGTCCGACGCGTTTCGGGGCCAAAACCCGCCCCTTATTCATGGACAGATGAAGGAAAACAACCAAACTTGGCTCACACTTCTCAAATACTTTATCATTTGGGAGGGGCATCGTCCGCCCTAAGTGGGTGGAGTTGCGGTGCCGGCTTGTGGTTCTTGTAGTCCTGTGAGCCAGGTAGTTCGTTAGACCCTTGAGTAGGGTGGTGCTTCCTTACAGGTTCAATGTCTTCTAATCCTTAAGTAGGAGGCGAAGGAAAATCATCACACATCGCTATAACATCTGTGGAATCTGTGCTGACAGGCGGCAACGATTTGTGCCGTCTCAGTCCTCCGCTGCAAGGATTCTCATTCCGCAGTGGTGGCGGAGCTCCTAGCCGCGACCCAGGCAGGCCGCCAGTAAATGTCAAAGCAAATGCGCAAGCGCTTCGGCCAGGGCTCACCACGGACTCCAAACCATCCGGCTTTTGCTGTGGCCCCCAAAGCGATGTTTGAAGATGCCTTCGTTCTTAAAAGGAACGTCCGACGCGTTTCGGGGCCAAAACCCGCCCCTTATTCATGGACAGATGAAGGAAAACAACCAAACTTGGCTCACACTTCTCAAATACTTTATCATTTGGGAGGGGCATCGTCCGCCCTAAGTGGGTGGAGTTGCGGTGCCGGCTTGTGGTTCTTGTAGTCCTGTGAGCCAGGTAGTTCGTTAGACCCTTGAGTAGGGTGGTGCTTCCTTACAGGTTCAATGTCTTATAATCCTTAAGTAGGAGGCGAAGGAAAATCATCACACATCGCTATAACATCTGTGGAATCTGTGCTGACAGGCGGCAACGATTTGTGCCGTCTCAGTCCTCCGCTGCAAGGATTCTCATTCCGCAGTGGTGGCGGAGCTCCTAGCCGCGACCCAGGCAGGCCGCCAGTAAATGTCAAAGCAAATGCGCAAGCGCTTCGGCCAGGGCTCACCACGGACTCCAAACCATCCGGTTTTTGCTGTGGCCCCCAAAGCGATGTTTGAAGATGCCTTCTTTCTTAAAAGGAACGTCCGACGCGTTTCGGGGCCAAAACCCGCCCCTTATTCATGGACAGATGAAGGAAAACAACCAAACTTGGCTCACACTTCTCAAATACTTTATCATTTGGGAGGGGCATCGTCCGCCCTAAGTGGGTGGAGTTGCGGTGCCGGCTTGTGGTTCTTGTAGTCCTGTGAGCCAGGTAGTTCGTTAGACCCTTGAGTAAGGTGGTGCTTCCTTACAGGTTCAATGTCTTATAATCCTTAAGTAGGTGATTTATGAATGTCTTTACTAAAACCGCAAAATTCAGTCAAGT
>NW_028249323.1:0-100205 GCF_964263255.1 Lissotriton vulgaris
TGCAAACTATTAGTATTTATAATTAGTATTTGATATATTAATTGCATTAATTGATATTCATTTAGAAATTTGTGTTTAAAAGAAAATTGTTTATATATGTGTTGTCAGATGTAAATGAGAGTTTACATCTTGACAAATGTATTTGATATAAAAAATAGAGGTAATGTAGATGAAGGAAGTAATTAACAAAGTGTAGATAGGAAAATGCACAGCTACACATTATCATGATGATGCTCTACGCTGATTTGTTTTTTTTTCTACATTCAATTTAAATTTTCCCCCGCTGTTCAATGATGTATGAAGTTAAGTGGAATCTAAGAACAACAAACAAGGGAAACTGATAAGGTTATTTATTTCTAAATTTATGTTGTGTTCTTAAAAATAAAATGTGATAATTTCTGTAATACATTACATTAAATACGATTCACTCAGGCACTACCCACGCACTCATCCATTCCATCACGTACTCCCGATGCACTAATACAATGACCCACTGATTACCCTTGCAGTCATCCTTTTACTCGAGCACTAGCCATGAACTGATCTAAACAGCCAGATAATAGTCTTGCGCTCATTAATTCACTCAGACACTACCAATACACTAATCCAATCACACAGGCAGTACTCCTGCACTTATGCAATAACCCAGGCACTACCCTGCACTCATGCAATCAAGGAGGCACTACCTTTACACACATCTAATCAATCAGGTATTACCTACCCAGGCATGCAATCACTCAGGTACCACTTTTGCACTGAACCATTCACTCAAGCACTATCCGTGCACTCGTCCATTCACCCAGGCACTATATATGCACTCATCCAATCATGCAGGCACTACAGTTGGACTAATCCATTCACTCAAGTACTACCAATGCACACATATATTCCCCCAAGCACTAGCCATGCACCCATGAAGTGACCCAGGCATTAGCCTTGCACCCATACTTTCACTCAGGTATTTCCAATGTACTCATACAATCACCCAGGCACTACCCCTACACTCTTCCAATCACCCAGGTACTACCCTTTTTACTCATGCAATCACTGACGTACTACCCATGTACTCATAAAATCACTCAGGCACTACTCTTGCACTCAATCATTCTCTCAGGCACTATACATACACTCATCCAATGACCCAGTCATTACTCTTACAGTCATCCTTTTACTCACGCACTACCCATACAGTGATGTAATCACCCAGACATTACCTTTGGACTCAAAAACCCACTCAGGCAGTACTTATGCATTCATCCAAACACCCAGACAATACCTCTTCACTTATACATTCACATAGGCACTTCTCATGTATTCATGTAATCACTCAAGCACTATTCTTAAACTCAGATGTTTCTTTTAAATAAAGAAACACAAGCAAAAAAATAAACACTTATGTGCTCTGAGGAGAGTCTTGATAAAGTCAATGGAGAGCTCTCCAACACAAAGAGTCATCAAGCATTTTCTGCAGCGGATGCCAGCATCCTCCAACTCCAGATTAATGAGAGGTTGTGGAGTATTCAAAATAACCCCTGCAGATGTTGATGGTTGTGTTTCATCATCACTGGCTGCTACTTTTCTTCAGTGGAAGACAAACATGGTTATTGTTTCCAGGTGTTTCTTCATTGAAGAAGTACAGCATGAGTACTTCTTTACTGATCCTCTAGAGAGGACTTTGTGGCAGATTCTACAGGTCACCTTACGAGTATTGACATTCTTCCCACCTTCGGGCACAGTGAAGAAAACCCACACAATACTTTCCCTTCTCTTCTTCACTGGCTCCTCAACCTCTTCCATATCCTCCTTGTGCTCATCAGGTAACGCTGATGCCATTTTATATTTTCATAATGAAAAACACCCCAAAAAATCCAAACTTGACAGAGCCTACAAAACAGGTAGTCTTTAAGGCAGACACACCCAAAACGAAAGGACTGGAACAGGTTTTGGTTCCACCCACCGATAAAATGAAAAGCTCTTTATCCAATGATGGTGCATTATTCTTAAAAATGTGTTTTAAACATTAAAAATATTGCACAACAATACCTTCGCATCCACAAAAATCTGTTAAAATCATTTTAAAACAAATGTATACCTTCTTTAATACTATTTTTATGTATTCAGTAATAAACCTCTACATCAAAAATATATTAATTTGTTTTAGATATGTTTTTTAGAGTGATATTCTTATGACAGATCTGCGCACCCACCACGTCGGTTCATAAAAAATACGCTTCTTTTTTTTGTATATATATATACAAAGAAGATAGTTATCATAAGAAAAGGACATATCAACTTTCATATTATTAAAAGCAATCATACAAAAGTTAATTTAGCAAAAAACTTTTAAAAATATGCTAAACACCTTTTTAACATTTTTCTCATTGAATTGAAAATTCTGCTATATATTATCACACGGTGCAAAATTCCAAACAAGAAAACAATGTTAATACACATAAATAACACTATACACCTTTGATCAGCTATGTTACATATATTTCTAAAAGAAATTACAATCTTTTTAAAACTTTATAAAAAAATATATATATATTTACAAACATCTTTTCATAAGTAAAATGGTTTAAAAAAACTTTAAAATGTATTGAAGAAACAATAGGTTTCAGGGACATTGTAGTTAGGAATTAGCCTTTAAAAAACCTTAGGACGTCACTGAAAAAACATACTTTTATAGCTAGGCTGACATTTTACTCATACAAAAGCTTAGAAATACAGCTGCAATGCACTGCTGATGATGTTACATATTACATCACTCATGACATGTCCAGTGACATCATTGATGACCCCACTAGTGACATCTCAAATGACATCACTGAAGATTTTAGCCTAGGTGTACTGCTAATTCTCCATCAATTGAGAAGGGTGCAAGGTGTTATAATTGATGATCAGTTTAGATTCTAATCTTTTTAGCTCTTGTACTCTATTGCCCCCTCTCTCTCTGATTGCGATCCTGTCCAGTACACAAAATGTCAATAAGTTGGTGTTCTGTTTGTGTTGCAATTTGAAGTGTCTCGCAATTTGATATTGTTTATCCTTTTTAATTGATTCCCTAAGGTGTTCTAGCACTCTTTTTTTAGCGTTATGAATGGTTAATTTCCGATATAATTTAGATATATATTTACATATTATTATCCAGTAAAAAGCCTGCTACAAATTTCAAGAATGGCCTTCAACACTGCTCGGGTTCACCGCAAATTCATCTTCTGCCACACCACAGGGTTCCAATGTATTTTTCTCCACAAAATGTATTTTGCACCATGCAGACGCGTTTCGGCTCATAAGCCTTCCTCAATGTAGATTGCAAAACCGGGTACTAGCGGTAAAAATGTAAATACAAATACAATGACTCTCATTGGAGGGATTTCATTGTCAAAGAAAGGAGACTGTTGCAATCCATGTTAATACTTGATCTCATTTTTCCAGATTAGTGCATCTTAATCAAGCATCATCAGATTTTATTGAAACGTTCCTTGTGCTACATAATCTAATATAAGACCAAAATACCATTCTTTCCTCCCAAAATGGATTCAGCACAGAGTCCACTGCACAATATGGCCATAGTTTCACAGTCCTCCTTTTAGGATACTCAAAATGGTACACCAACAGATGTGTAGCTCTGTATGTCCCACATGGGTCCACAGATTTTCAGATCGATCAACACACACAGCAAGGGGGAGGCACAGTGACTCCAGCTTGAACATCTGATAATGCCCCAACTCCCGTCCACAGGTGCGCCAAGCTATCACTATTTCTGCCAAGACCCCAGTGGCAGACTGTGATTTAAAACATTGCCAGTGTCCAGTTATGAAGTAAAATACTGCAGTCCGCTCGCCCCAATATACTGGGATAACGCGGGGTGGCTTAGTATACTCACAGGCGCCAATGGACACTCTGAGAACATCACCAGCCTGATTCCATCTCCTCAGTTGGGGGGGCTCCGCGGCATTTAATTCTTCACAACACTCCAACAGAGCAGTATCTGCGGTGCACCAGAACGAAAGGGCATGTCAGATTCTAGCACCGGCAACTTGAAACAAATATCCAATCAAAATCCCACTCCACGTTTCGAGAACGGACTCTGACACAGCTTAGGTTCACCACAAGTACATCCACTGCCATACTACAGGGTTCCAATGGTCTACTTGCCACAACAATTATTTTGCACTCTCAATGGATGGATTGCGTTGCCAAAGAACCTGTCGCAATCCACGTAAATACTTGATCTTATTTGGCCACATTTGTGCATGTTAATCAAACATTATCAGATTTTTCATAAAACGTTCCTTGTGCTGCATGATCTAATATGAGAAAACAATAACATTCTTTCCTCCCAAAATGGATTCAGTACGGAATTCTACTGCACAGCACACACCACAAATGTGAGGTACAGTGTCACCTGAAAATGTCCCAACAAGCATCAGTGGGTTCGCCAAACAATAACTACTATATATATGCTTATTCACAATAAAAAGAAAGGTTAAGGGGACGTTATAGTTATGAAGTAAATAAAAGTGCCACCCGAGCCATGCACAGTGTTGTCATTAATTATGTATGCCTATTCATATATTGCAGTGGTATTATCGACTATGTCATAGAACATGCCATGCGTGATGTACTATGTGAGGTAATTAGCATTGAATGGAGAGGGTGTAAGTTATAGTTTCTTTAAGGTATGAATTATAGTTAATTGAGAAAACTATAACTGGTAAATGTTTGTGTTTGTGTTGATTTAAAACAGTACTGTTTTAATTGACCTTTTTACTTAACTGTAACAACCCTTTAACCTTTGGTTTTTGCAGTGAAGTTTTAAGGTTTCTTTAAAGTAAGATATTATTACAATTTCTACATATAACGTCACTTTAACCTTAGTTTTTTTCTCATGAGTTTCTAGGATTTTTTAAACGTAATGCAAGATATTCATCACAGTCTGAAGAGTGAGATTGGTCTCTGGTGCCCAACACCTGCAGGCACCCAAACACCTCACAGCGCCCAACCCCCCATGTGCGGCCACAGCTGAGTATGAGTATGAGATGTACCAAGTTAAAGGGTGTCATTTTAAGTAAGGCAGACCTACTGACTACTGACTGTGCCAAAGCGTAATTACACCAAAGTATACAAATTGTCCAATTGGCTTTATCAAGGGGCCAGCACATCAACATATATAAAGCAGAGCTCTTGTCTTTGTAAAAAAGTAACATAAAACTATGATCACATCTATATTTTATAAATTCACACATAGTAATGTTTAATAAAAGTGACTGTCATACAGAAACAACCACATGAGGCCCCTGCACTCCGGCTGAAGGACATACAGCTCCAGCTCAGAGTGCTTTAAAAATATTTGAATCTCCCTGGGGTCATGGATTAAAAGACCCGGGAGACTTAGTTTGCCTTCCTAATGTTTCTGAGGAGCTGCTGCACTCCCTAGAGCCCTCCCTTGCGTAATATTTAAATGAATGCTTGGTGGGGACTACACTTCTAGGGGGACCACCTGAATCCAATATTTTCTTATCAAAACAACCCTTTTAGGGCATTAAGGGTGCTCCCCTGTGCTTTAGTCGGGAAGCAACATTCTCCTCCACACAGCATAAGCCATTTTATTGCTCTTGAGACCCTACCCCGGGATCGATATCCCACATCTGTTTTTTTTAGAGAGGGGTGTGTAGCCCCCTTGCCAAGCCACAAAATGGTCCCAGGGACCCAATCACCTGGAGCGAAGTTTATTTTTTGGGGTGTGGGCATGTGGCCTACCTCCCTGAGCAAGTTAAGGGCCCCAGGGACCCCATTCAACATTATCAATGTTACTTATTTTTTAGAGTGTGCGTGTGCCCCTCCCCAGCCTTCCTAATACCCCAATTTTGGGCCTCAGGCATGATTCCCCAGGACTGACATTTGTTTTTTGTGGAGGTGGGATGGGCCCCCCTTCCCCAAGCCAAAAAACGGACCCGGCGGCCCCATCCCCTGGTGCACCTTACTATTTTATGGGCAAGGTGTGGTCCCCTCTCCTTGAGCTATCCTGTGGCCCCTGGAGAGCTCATCTATGTAGCCCAATGGCCGCAGTGCACCAGGGCCACTTCCAGTAAATATTAATAAATCTGTCACATGGACAGAGTCTCCAGGGCCTCTCAAAAACCCATAAAGGGGGATGCACACCCTCCTTGCCAATAACCAAACCTGTGCTAACTTCTCTGGCTCTGACCCATCCCAGGGGGTTCATTTTATAAGGTATGTGGAGGAGGAATGCTTGGAATCATTTTATGGACACCTTATCATGTCTGCTTGATAGAGGAATCTTGGGCCACGTCTCAATTGCATAGACCAGTTTATCTTTCATGTATTATGGATGCTATATCATCGAACTCTGGTAGTCCTTCAGGAGCTAATAATATGGCTTAAACTTTCACTGAATTGCTTTAATACAGAATTAGATATTCCTTTCCCTGATAACTAGACCTTAGTATTAAGGCTCCCAAAGGTTCTGCGTAAACACTGTCATTGTATACAATCGCACAGTCCCCAAAACCAAAGAGTCTCAAACACTTAAATTCCTAGTTGATTATATATCTTGTACAAGAATCATCCTCCAATAATACTTGCTGGTGACATTAACATTACTTATGAACCCCTTGAATGTGTGCTAAATCTAACACAATGGGAGGACAAGAATATAGGAGATCCTGATTTTTGAAACTTACCCTATTATACCTTGGTCTACAGGTGCTTTGGATTAGCATCATTAACCTGTTCTCATGGCTTATCATGCAATGGGAGGTCTATTTCAGATAGGTCTAGAGCTTCCACATTTGAAAGAGGTAACTATGAGAGCAGAATCAGTCTCTGTAATATGGGCATTAGGATTTGGGGGAGCTTCTTGATTTTAAGATTATTTTGAGGTGGGACAGTGATCATAATGCCCTTGATTTATCTCTAATCACTAATACATTCCAAGATCTGGAAATCCAGAATCCTTGTATTTAATCAGAGCCTACTATCTCCAAAAGTTGAAGAGGAATAAAATGGCCAAACATCAAAGGGAATCCAACTTTATTGGCCAACATGATTACTATTTTTATACCACTCTGGCTTTTTTTTAAGATGAGTCTAATTGGAATATATCAGTAATTGACTCACATACCAAACTGTGCCGTTTTTTAAAAGGCTTTTTTCTAAGACTAATATGCAAATTCCTAATCACCATTTCAAAGTCACACCTTAGTTCTGCAATGAGTGTTGTTGGGCTAATACTCAACTTATTCTAGCTATTAGATCTATTGATCAAGCTGCTATAAGAGAGGCTAGACATTCTGATAAGCATGTTCGGCCCACTAAAAGTGAGACTGGTATAATGCCAACTGACAGAACCTGTTAAAGGCTGCCCAGAATAAAAACAACACTGCATTCTAGAAAACAATGGCTCATGAGAGCTTAACTGGTAGTACATTTACAGATTACTTCTTGTAACACAACGTTTGGCTTAAACTCGTCTTTCATCTATACTTTAATTTTTACTTCAACACTTCAATCCACCGACTGGAATACAGATATTGTCATCAAGTGAAATTTTCAAGGCTTATCATATTATCATATTTTTATTGTTATACATCAGGAAGGCAATAGAGTAGGAACACCTGGGGAAAGCCCCAGATCCTGATATGATCCTTGCAGATTTATATCAATCTGAGATTGAAATGTGGCCCCTATATGTATCTCCTTTCCATTTAAATACTTAGTGCAGCAGATCCACCTGCTTCCTCAGCCAGGGTGCACATTATACTAATCTATAAAAAGACGGATAAGGATGACCATGGGAACTAAAGACCTAAAACCCTTCTTGACAATTTAGAAAAAAAATGTTGGAAGCAGCTTCTGAATATGCCGCCGGGGTGCATGGAGGGTGCTCAAATTATTCAATCTCTCCAGGCAGGATTTCACTATAAAGTTAGTACCACTGAACAAATCTTTCATTTTTCATGTGTTACTTGGAAGTACATCACCATCACTAAAGACCATCTATGTGTGGCCTTCATTGATTTAAGGCTGTGTTTTATCTGGTTCATAGAAAGAGATGATGGGATATCTTTAGATCAATGGGTGGTCTTTACCACATTCTAGACACCATTATCAGACTCCACCAGTCTAATTATGCTCAACGCTGATGGGGTAGGTCGAGAGAGATTTCCAGTATAATACCAATACGTAGGAGAGTTCAACAGGGCTGCGTTCTGGCTCCCACTCTATTTTTTATGTATATTAATGGTGTTGTTGAGTACCTTATCTGTTGCACGTATGATTCCCAAATATTGAGTAGCTCTACATTTTACAGATGACATCCTTCTATCAACTAGAACTGCTTCAGGCCTGCACAACATCCTAAACACATTTGAAGACTTTTGCAATAACAGAGTATGTAAACATTCAGAAGGCCAAATATATATTACATAATCCCCATAAGGTTAGACAAGGTAAACCACATTTGGGTAAGATTCTTCTCAAATCAGTACGGAAGTTTGACTTTTTGGGTTTTCGGGTGACTAATTCATTACCTTGTAGATCCCAGTAACAGAAGAGCAGTCTCCTAGTACATCATAGAGCTGCAATATTTCAGAAAATACATAGATCCACTCAGTTTAGAACAGTCTCCCCTGCCCTTCTATTGTTTGAACTCAAGGCTTAATCCACAGCTTTATGTGAAGCGTAAATATGGGGTATTTCTAATGTGAATACCTTAAATCATTACTAAATCTTCTTCACAGCTCACCAAATTTGCACCTGATCCTTGACACTGGGCTTAAAAGTATTGATCATTTAGATCCTTGAAACCACTCCATTATTGGATGAGTTTGTGGTCCCACTCTGAAGTGAATCCTATAGAGCTGAATTAGAGGAGGTCTTGTGTTGGGGCACGAATCTAAATGTAAAGTGGTCATCTTATGTGAATGGTTGTTTTTAGACTGAGTTTACAGATGTTATAGCTTGACCCTCTGTCTATTAGGACAGCAACAAAAAGTGTTTTAATTACCACTTCCTGGAGCTTTGCTATGGAACAGTTGTATCGAATTGTTATAATTGGTAACCTCACGACTAGTTCTTGAGTCACAACCCCATTCTCAAGTGTGAAGTGTTTTTCGTAGGGGTGGGTAAATTGTTTTATTCCAACCGAGGAATTAGAGGAATTTAGAAATTCTACATTACTTTTGTAACATGGAATTACTAATAAATTTAGCTGCCCTTACAAGTAAAGTAATCATCCAGCACTAAGGTCACAAAAGTGGATCATGATCACTGGGGTATAAAGTTCCATGAAAGTACGGATTTGTCTGCTTAGGCAGCTACCTTAGATAATTACTTTTAGTAGGTAGCACCACATATTTTAGCATAGGCAGTAGGACTCAATCATAAAACAAAATTCTGTAGAGTATTCCCTTTCCTTTGTTTATCCTACTTTTTCACATATTTACTTAAAATACACCAATCTACTATTTTATCCACACACCCACCCTTTACCATTTGGGTTATAAATAGATCTACGGTAAACAGCCCCCATTGAGGGTGCCTGTCGAGTATTGCAGTGCCGGCCTGACGTGGAGCAATATCCCAATGATGAAGCATGACACCTATCTAGGTGTGTGAGGGCATTTGTTCCTACATTGTAATCCTCCCCTCAGACTCTGTGTAACTTAACTGACCTACACAGACAAATCTGTACTTACTAGGAACTGCATACCACGGTGATCATGATTAGCTAATCGGCGCATAAATGCTGGATCTTTATGTACTCGGAGTTCCTCCCTCTAGATATATATACACACATAAGTGGAGCCATCTGTGGCTCTGCTCTGGCGGGGAGGCTGCTCTTAAATAAAGCAGCTTCCACTCGGTGTTCAAAACACAGTAAATATGCATACAGTTAGGTGGTGCCCGGGTTGGTCTTCTTGTGTTCACTTAACGAGCACCACAGTGTGGCCACCAGTGGTGCGGGGAACTTGAGCATTAGACAGGGATGTGAAGTATTGCTGCATGGAGGTCTCAGTTCAAGAGCTGATTATATATTATATATGTACCGGGAACTGCAGCTGCATTACAGGTGAGCTGGTGGCAATAGGTTGAGCACAGAGGGGGCTGCTGTGTGTCTCTTGGGATATCTCTGTGACAGAAGGAGTAAGAATAATAGGGGAGGGCAATGAATGTAGGAAGTATTGGGAGACTGTTAGGAAGCATTTAGGTGTAAGTTTGTAACCACGGAGGTGCTCTTATACTATTTTGGATGGTGTGTCTTGTCATGATGGACTAGCCCTGGGTCTCCAACCATCAAATACGTAGTCCTTTCCAGAAGTGGGCCTGCTATGTTTATATTTGTAAGTGCGTCCCTTTCGGGTTTAAATTCTCCCTCCAGTGTACACCATGCCAGTATACACCACTTCACTCAGCCATATTTGACTGTGCACCTCTACAATGTACACCAGCCCCCTCTACACCACTTCACTGTATGCCCCTCTACTGTATGCTTCGCAGTTGAAAAAATGTCACCGAAGTGAACATGAATTATCAATTCATCAAGAGAACATACAAATAGTAAATCATTTGCTTTTTAATCCATCATTTTTTAAATCATGAGGATATATATATACAATATAATACAATCCACTTTCGGCAACAAAATGGTATACTGTTTCTTCAGTTGATCAAAAATATATATACAGTACCAAAGGACACTTTTGTAAAGAATATGGACAGTATTTACATATCTTCCATATATATACACAATAATTTTGCATACACTATATACAAAATTCCAGTCAGTAAATGCAGATACTATTTACAAAGAAGTGTCGTTGCGTCGACGTTTCGGTCTCATACAATGTGATATAGCGAGACCATCATCAGGACATTGGTTGCACAATGGACTGAGAACCCAAGGAAAAACTCTTATCCTTAAGTGTAGGCAGGTAGAACACTGCGCCGAGGACAATTAATTAGGCTCCGTCGTATTGAAGTGTGAATGAAGCAGCACAACTAGCAGTCTAGGTCGGTAAAAACGCGTTTAAAACATTTAAAATAATTCGCCTAAGGAATATTGTTTTTTGTTATTGATTATACCCAGTTCCTTGGGAATATTGGGTCACCCTATTGAATTTTCCTCTACTGTATGCAACTTCAGTCTACACGACTCCACTGTATGGTATCCCATTCTACCACACTCCAATGTCCAATGTACACAACTCCAATTTATGCCACTTTACTGTACCTCACTCCATGCTAATCCAGTATAGGCTATTCCACTGTTTGCCATTCCACTGTATTCCACTTTAAGGCCTTTCCAATCTATGCTAATCTACTATATGCCACCCCACTGTAGCACACTCCACTCTACGCTATTCCACTGTATACCACTCCACTGGGCACTACTCCACTGTACACAACAGCAGTGTATGCCACTGCCGTGTATGATACTCCCCTCTATGCCACTCCTTTCTATGCTATTGAATTGGATGCCATTGTACTTTATGCCACTCAGCTCTAAGCGATTGCACTGTACACCACTCCACTTAAGGGTATTCCGCTCTACTCCTGTGTATGCCACTCCAGTGTACACCACTCCAGGATACAGCACTTCACTCAATGGTATTCAACAGTACACCCCTACAATGTACACCAGCCCACTTTACACCACTCCACTCTCAATCAATAAATCAATCAGGATTAGTAGAGAGTGGCTGCTTCACCTGTGAGAGTCTTGAGGCGCTGTCAGATCATGCTGCCTGTTCTCCTATTGGTTGAATATCCAGGTCTTGAGGTCCTTCCTGAATTGCTGGAGTAAAGGTGAGGGTCTGAGGTGTAAGATATTGTTTCAGGTCTTTCCCATCATATGAGACTCTACAACACTTCACTGTATGCTACTTCAGTCTACGCCACACCACTCTACCCTATTACACTGTATGCAACTCTAATCTACGCCATGCAACTGTATGGCATTCCACTATACGGCACTCCAATGTACACCACTGCAGGCTGCACCACTTCACTGTACTCAGCTGTATGGCCCCTACAAATGTATGCTATGCCACTCTACACTATTCCATTGGACACTACTTCACTGTAGGCAACTGCATTGTATGCAACTGCAGTGTACAATACTCCGCTCAATGACAATCCAATGCGCCCTATTGCATTGGATGCCATTCCTCTCTATGCCAGTCGGTTGTCTGCTCTTTCACTCTATCTGCTCCACTGTATGCCACTTCAGTCCAAGTCAGGCCATTGTACACCACTCCATTGTACACTACTCTACTCTTTTTTTAAAGGTAATAATTTTATTTGTACAAGGTTAATTAAAACCTTTACAAAACAGTTAGAAAAAATGTAACCTAAAATTCGTTTCATACAACTTTCTAAATATTTTTTAAAAAAATGTACTTAATGTCAATTTATGGCCATCATTATATTTAAAGGTCCATGGCTGCAGGACACCGTGTCAATGATTTTCAGCCCGGCTCATTTATTAATCCTCGGGGAATGTGCTCTTCTGTCTTTTCGCCACTAGTTAAAAAAAATTGTAACCCGACAATTTACTTTTGTTTTGCTGGGGTTGAAGCACAGTTTGCCCGCCTGCCCACATGTTCAGACACCATGTAGTTTGAACGAAGGAAGCAATAAATCGTACCTCAGGTCCTTTAGTTTGCAGCAGATACAGATTATGTGGATGATATCTTCCTTGCCAGCTTTGCACAAGTGACCGTATTGCGGATAGTTTTTTCTTTCCCAGGGCGGGAGATTGGGGGCAGCTGGAATTACACCTAGGCATAGTTTTAAAAACGTTTCCTTTGTCTTTAGATTCATTCCGATGTTAAGATACTCTTGAGGCTGCAGTACTACATAATCGCAGAGTGTAATCCAGCCGTGGGCTCTTTTGGAGAGTGTCTTCTTGTCCTCAATAGAGGAGATGATACGTACTGATTTTTTCGTGATTTTTTAAAAGTCAAAAGATCAGTAGAGATGTCCCACAGGTCTGACAGTCCCAAGATTTGGAGTGAATCAAATAAGTAGTCTCTGGCAGAGGATTTTCATTGGCGAAGCAGCTCTTCCCATCTTCCCATAAATTTGAGATTAAAGAACTAACCTCAGCACTCCGAATCTTGTGCCAGGTACTAACATACATGCCCCGTCTTTCCAATGTTTGTTTTAACAGACCGAATTCAAGCCGTATTTGTGCTGGAGAAACGTATCTTGGCAGATTGAAGATTGCCCTCTATGAGTTTGCTATCACTATGTCCAATAGCATTGCATCCTTTCCTTGAAGGGGTTCACTCCCATATGTAAGAGTCGGTTGTAGCTTTGCTCGCAAGACCTGGAGCAGCAGATTAAGCATTAAGTCAGGGAGCTTGACCGTTAGAGATTTTATTGCCAAACAGGTCACGGTTCCCTCTCCTCGCAAGGATTCCAGTTGGGGCTTGAACGTGTTCTGGTGGTCCAAGATTACACCCATATACTTATAGGTGGTTACCAAGTCCAGCCCTTGTCCTTTTAGATGCCATATGTGTTTCCTTTGTTTCCGATAATTCACTGCCATGACTTTAGTTTTGGTAAAATGTATTCGCAACCGGTTCCTTTCCGAGACGGTGTGAGTTGCATTCAAAAGATGTTGAAGGCCGATCGGAGTTCGACTGATTAAAACCAGGTTGTCTGCGTACAACTGATTGGACAGTGTGGTTTTCCCTAGTTTTGGTGCGTGGCAGGGACAGTTCTCCTGACAGGTCCGCAAGGAAAAGGTTAAATAAAAATGGTGCTAGAACACACCCCTGTTTTAGCCCCTTTGTTATTGGAGAGGTGTGTTTCTGCTCCTAATTTAACCCTAATCCAGGTGTTTGTGTGCAGTAGTATCAGTTGGTCTAAGAGTCGTTTTGGTATACCCCAGTTTGCAAATTTCCGCCAAAGTATATTCCGATCAAGGTGATCGAAAGCAGCAGTATAATCAATGAAACACAGGTAAAGGGGGGTTTTGGTGTCTTTTGCTGCATCCATCAACAGGGTCAACGCCATGAGGTTTGTAACGGTCCCTTGACCTTGGTAGCAGCCTGTTTGATTAATAGGTAGGATGGATTTGTCAGACATCCATGTTCTTAACTCCTCCAATATAGTTCCTGCAAAATACTTGGCCTCCACGTCTATGAGGGCAACAAGGCGGTAGTGATTTGGAAGTTTCCCACTGCCCTGTTTGAAAATTGGGCTTAGTACTGATCCAAACGTAATGTCAAAATGTCCTTTATGTTTTTGAAAGTGCTATGGACCAAAATTTGGCGTCTGATTTATATAACATTGGTGGGATACCATTTGGACCAGGGGCGCCTGACGGTCTGCCCCTAGCTATTTGTCTCTTGATTTACGCTGATTCATGAATGGAGTGGTCACTACTCTACTCTACTCTCCGCTATTCCACTGTACGCCCCTCCACTGTACTTTTGTAGGTCCAGCACCCCCCTAGGGGGGCAGTGAGGGCAGGGTGCAACTGTAGAGCACTGCTGCTTTTGCTACTGGGGGCCAATATTGCAGCACTGCTGCAAAACCGGAACCTAGTAACAAAATAATGTGCCCCACTGATGCAAAACCGTCCCCCACCCTTCCATCCTCCCGGGAAATGACCCGATGACCACTATGGCCAGTCCAATCCTTCCGAGGGTTTAATAATTAAGTCATAGTCTACTGTCAGGCTTCATATAGTCTTCATCATGCCCTTCTGGGAGCCATTCAAAGAATAATTTTTTCTCCTCATATCTTTTAGATCCTCACTAACTAGCTCTTCCAATACATCTACTGCATTGAGGATGTAGGCATGTATTAGTCCTTTTTCTGTATCCCGCTCTCTTCTCGAGCAGCAAATTCCGTTCTTAAAAGAGCCTCCTCTTGTGAATATTCATCAAAGTGATCCGGCAGTTCCTTCGAGGATTGCAGATTTTAGGAGTTTAATAGTCCTTTCATTCATCTTGTACTTCAGAAATTGGGGCTTGATTTCCCAAAGTATTTTAAATGTTTGAGTAACTTCAGTTTTCTAATAAATTTGAACGTATCTATTCTTGTTAGGTCGAGCGTATAGCGGCAGAGCGCTTCTTGAAGCTCCGCCTACTTTCCGCCCATTTTTTTCATTGGTTTAGGTCCTAAATGCTGCCTTCTGATTGGTTTTAGGCCTGTTGGTCCCTCCTCATGACCACAATGTCGTCATTAGTATCTATCCATGGCTATTGGCCCCTGGCCTTCAAACAATGTTTTCTTCTCGTGGCCCCCTCCTCCCTTAGTACGTACCTTCTTCCCCCCCACTGCACTCTGGTTCATGCCTTCTTGCACGCCCATACCCCCGTTTCCAATGTAATAGGTCTTGCGTAAATGCGAGTCCTATTGCATTGCAAATGCTTGTTTAAAAATGTCACCTTGACAGCAACAGCCAACCATTTTTGTCTTTTGTAATGTATATGTGTAGCACAGAAGGAGGTTGCGGGCATGTCTCTGTACAAAATTGCTGATCTACAATAATCATAAAAATCTACTAACGAAACACTGTTAAATGAACTGCACGTGAATGGCACAACAGGAGTGCGTCTTGTCAACTCGCTGTGGGTGGAAACCCCTATTAGCACATTAGACCGTGAGTGTGCCAGTACAAACAAGAACGTGAAGCATGGCATAAACATCCCAATAGCGCGCTTGCTTTGTGCTGTTGATGTGGGTTGCGTACATTTAGGGTTAATATTTGCCATTAGTCCTTGACACTGCAAAGACAACAGGGGGAGTGGCAAACTCGTGGAACGTTAGACAGTGTAAAGGTGAGGTTAACAGTCACAAACGGGGTAATATCACCAATTTTGGAGGCTCACAGTGCCTCTTGGGGTCCAGCTGATGCTTTCTGCAGGTTAGAGTCAGTGGCAGCACACTCAAGATTAACAATTGTGTAGTGTCCTCAACGAGGCTGCTGCGTCGGATACTCAGCAGACTCATGCTGTTAGCCCAGCACAATAAAAGGCAGTGTGTGCTGTATAAAAGACACAGAGCCCAGGTTACTGTTTGTGGAGCTTCGGTTGAAGTGCCTAGACTGGCATCACAACCTCCGGGGCTCCTATCAACACTTTTGTTATCAGCCGGGTCTTGGTCTTGAGCATCCCCTGTTGTCCAGCATTGGCTAATTGAATTACTCTGGTCATCAGAGCCGTGGGGATGACTAGGCCATGGCCTCATTGAAGACACCCTGCAGAATCTTCATTTAACTTATGTTGGACATGGTATAAGCTCTCCATGACCCATTTGGCTTCCATGGTAAGCACCTTCCATTCATTCTTGGCATATTGCCACCGACCATGCTTCATAATTTGTATTGCTCGTTGGAGACATTCATCTTGTTGGGTTTCTTCTCCCAACACCTCCATGGACAATGGAATGGAACAAGACCGGGCAGTTATATATTGAACATATTCCTCGGTGTCATCAGCCTCAGCCGCTTCTTCTATGGTAGCTGCCCTGGGGTGACGCGAGAAGTAGTCCGCCGGATTCAGAGCCCCAGGATGGTACTCCAATCGACAATTGTATTCTTGCAACTGGAGCATCCACTTTTTAATGCAAAGTGGGGGTTTGGAGGCTGTGCCAACAAAGAGGGGAAGAGGATGCTTGTGATCAGTGGCCACAACAAACTAATGTCCATAGGCATATAATTGAAAGTGACGGCAGCCCCATTGCTTCTTTTTAAATTTGGGAGTATATTTGCTCCGCGTCTGTTAGTGACCGACTGGCAAAAGCTACAGGGGCCCAATCTTCCTCTGCCCAGCTCCGTTGCAATAGGACAGCTTCTAGTCCTTGGGACCAGTGTCAACAGCAACCATGGTGAGTTTAGGCAAGTCATAGAAAGCCAAAGTTGTGTTGGCAGACAATGCATCTTTGGCTTGGAACGCTGTCTCAAGTTCCAGACCCCAGGTCCAGACGACTGAGCCCTTTATTAGCTCCCTGAGGGTTGCATGAGAGTGGTGAGGTCTCGAATAAACCAGCCACAGTAGTTCACCATCCCAAGGAAACTCCTCACTTCAGTGATGTTAGTGGGAGCAGGTGCTATCTTGATGTCGCGGACCTTGTTCGGGTCCAGGGTAAATCAGGATGCCGAGAACACATACCCAAAGAATTGTAATTGACGTTTAAGGGACTGTTAGACCTGGCATCATTGGCGTAGGTCTCCCTTCTCCTGTACTACTTCTATCTTTTCTGTTGGCTGTATTTAGATGCTCTGGGTGCCGTTCCGCAGCTAATCAGTGCCACAGCGTGAATGCTCCCTATATATCAATGATTGCCTAAGTTAGAACAACCATAATGCTTACATCTGTGTAGCCTGGCCCCTAGCGAGTTATCATACATTTCATTGTCGCTACTATGACAGGATCATTTCTCATAGGCCAGAATAGACTGTTTCAGGATTACTCTCTATACCTTAGTGTTTGATATGTTTATGCTCAGGAAAGTGAGGGACACCTTTTAGTAAGGACGTTTATATTTCCCAGATTGTGATATGCCTCTTCTGGAAACACGGTCTTTTCTTGACTAAACGTTACTATAGGCTGCGGCCAGCGTGTGTATTCAATATGAAGGCGTGTGTATTGCCCATCTGGTTTTGAGGCAGCAGGGCCAGCTAGGTCAGACCTGGCTGGAGAGAGAGATCGGTATTCGTAGCATGGGGAGTGGTGACTCTTTGATCCGAGCAGGGCCGTGCCTGGCAAGGTGAATGATGGCTCCACCTTCCACTGGATGTTTGAAAGCACACCCCCGCATTCTGAAAGGGCAGAATGTCGCCTCATAAACCAAAATGCTCCCCGACCCCACCGAACTGGTTCTGACTGGACTCAAGTGATTTGCAACCTTAGAGAACAAAGACTTTTTAGGTATAAAAAGCTGCACTGGAACCCTGTCCAAGTGTGTTCCTTCTGGATGTCAAGATGTAACTCTGTCTGAGTGAACAGAGGAAAGGACTTTGAAACTTTCATCAAGCTTGCCGAAGAAACTACCCGAGGGCCTGAAATCGAGAGTGCCTCCTGCAGAAGTCTCAGGGAAATCAGACTTCACCCCGTCAGCCGCCAGAATTCCTGTGCGAGGAGTTCTACTTGCAGGTGAGGCCTCCGTCGAGTAATCCGGAGCTTCCAGGTCTACTGTGAGGACCGCGGACTGGACATCTTTGAAATCTTTGCTAAATCCCATGCAGCTAAGAAAGAGCTGCCGCCGCTGAGAGCTTTCCCGGATCTGAACTTTGCAACCTTTGCTAACCCCATGTGGGCCGCTGCAGCTAAGAGAGAGCTGCCGCCATTGACAGCCCACCTAAATCTGAACCTTTGAAACTGTTACTAAGCCTGCGTGGGCCGCTGCAGCTAAGAGAGAGCTGCGGCTGCTGAGAGCCCACCAGAACCTGCCCCTTCATGGCTGTCACTGAACCTGGGTGGGACAGCTAAGAGAGCTGTAGATGCTGAGCGCCCACCGTTGTGCCAGCCTGGTCGAGACTGTGATCTGCTGTGTGGGCCGCCGCATCCAGGAGAGAGTTGCTCCCACTGCGTGCCCACACCCATGCCCATTCCCACACCCTTGGCCACTGTTCGCCCTGTGGGACTCTGCAGCTGAACGAGAGCTGACGCAGCTGAGTGCCCACACCGTTGGCCACCTGGCATTGCTCCGATCTGCTGTGTGGGCAGCCGCAGCCGAGAGAGAGTTGCTGAAACTGCGTGCCCGCACCCTTGCACCGTCTGCAATGCTGTGGCTCGTACAGTGGGCTGTTGCAGCTAGGAGAGAGCTGCTGCCGCTGAGTGCCCACAACCGTTGCCACTTTGCATCATTGTGACCCATCCTGCGGGCCGCTGCAGCTAGAGGGGAGGTGCCGCTGATGAGTGCCCGCACTCTTTTGACCCTTCTGCACCCTTTGTCCCTTCGCAACATTGTGATCAACCTGTGGGTTGCTCCAGCTAAGAGAGAGCTGTTTATGCTGAGTGCCCGCACCCCCCTGTCAACTTGCAACATCATGCCTTGTCCCGTGGGCTGTCGCAGCTAAGAGAGAGCTGTGGCCTCTGAGTGCCCAGACCCCTTGGCAACTTTACATCACTGAGATTTGTCCCGTGGGCTGTCGCAGCTAAGAGAGAACTGTGGCCGCTGAGTGGCCGCACCCTTGGCAACTTTGCATCACCGACATTTGTCCCCTGGGCCGTCGCAGCTAAGAGAGAGCTGTGGCCGCTGAGTGGCCGCACCCCTTGGCAACTTTGCATCACCGAGATTTGTCCCGTGGGCCACCGCAGCTAAGGAGAGCTGCTGCCACTGTGCGCCCACATCCTGACCCCCCTTCTTTGAGGATTGTCGCTATCGTCTCGTGGGCCGCAGTAGCTAAGAGAGAGCTGCTGCCGCTGTGAGCCCACCATGGAACTACACGACAAGAGTGAGTACCCCCACCAGCCCGTGCTGCCGCACCCACATGCTGTTGTCGCTGAGCTCCCGCCTGTCCTTGATTGCCCAAGACATTGTGGGTGCACACTGCGGACCTCTGCAGCCAAGTGTTGTGGTCGCTGGGAGTCCGCCCATCACCGTCTCCGCTTCTTCGAGAAGCTGCTAGCTGTGTCCCCTGCCAAAGACAGGTATCTGGTGTGCTGTTGGTCGCGTAGGACCCGGCCCTTAACTCAGTTGTTGTCCCGCCTTGGTGAATACATTGTTGTCTTTTTGAGTCCCTACTGGTTGATGTGATTTACAAGTTATTGAAACGTTTTAAGATTTTTGAGTTCAACTGTTGGGTAAAGATATTCTTTTTCTATGCCTATACATTATTGCCGCTTTTATGGGCAGGAAACTGCCCAGGTTCTGGTGTTAACCTGGGCTGCTATGGGAATTCACAAGGGCCTATTATCAAGCCCATTATCGCCGCTTTATCTGCAGTTTTCTGCCGATAAAAGTGGCGATAATGTATCCCCTTTTGTTGATAATATGCCCCCTAGTTTTGCCAATTCCTTTCCGACTAGTGGCCTCAAATGGAAAGCAATGCGTCTGTGGATAGCGTGACCGGCTGCACTGTGGGGTGTATGTGTAGGTGTATTTCCTTCCCTTTGAGTAACCCAATTCCATCAAAAACCATCGAGAATTTGTCCAAGGTGTGCTGAATGGCCTCCTGATGGATCCCAAAAGTGAACGTCACCACTCCCAGGTCTTCCGCTACCTGGCATCCTAGCAGCATGCCATGTCCGTCTTCTGCAACGTATATTTGGGATCTTATGGAGTTGGAGCCATGCGAGATGATCGTCTTGAACTTACCCCACATTATCTGCGGTTGGTCTTGACCATAAGCAAAAATGTTAAAAGTCGTGGAGCTCAAAGGTGGAGTTGACTTCATCACCTCGTACATTTCCACGGACATGATGTTGGTAGTGGCCCCAGTGTCTATGACAGCTGTGATGTCTTGATCTCCGAACTTTACCTGACATTGTGGAAATCCTGGGTGGCTGCGCATATCATCATGTATGCGAAGTGAACCATGTGTTCTTCACCTTTGTCATTGTCCATATCACTGTTGCCCCTAAGTCCTTCAGGGATCAAATTGACTGTGATTCTGTGCCCTCTATTCTTTTGAGATCAGCACATTCGATTGAAATGGTTAATTTTCCCGCATCCTTGGCACCTCTTTCCGCGCGCTGGACATTCTGCAGCCCCGTAGGGGCTTCCTCCGCAATACCCACATTTCCGAGTTTGGTGTACTCTCTCCTGCTCGGCTTTGCTGCTGGGCGGGTCACAACCACATTAATTGGTTCCACCTTCACTCGACTTTATAGAGATGCCTCCATGTGAGCTGCTCTGACCCGCAATAATTCTTTGATTCGCCCTAGTGTTAGGAGGTTGGCCAGGTGTTTTCCCGATTCCTCTAGTATCCGTTCCCGGAATTTGGCAGAGGTGCACCCTTGTATAATCTGACCCCTTATTTCTTCAGTTTCATCGTGAAAGCCACAGGTGCTCCCTAAGTCCTAAAGGTGAGCGTGGAACATGTCATTGGATTCGTCCGCCTGCTCGCTCACTTTGCAGAAGATGAAACGCTCATAATCTTGGTTCGCCATAGGCTCAAAGTGTGCTGAGAGGGCAGCGATTAGTGTCAGATGTGTTGCGGGGGCTGCTTCATTCAATGATTTGGCAATCCAGTAGATGCCTTTCCCCCCAGAATGCAGGAGCATGGTCCTCTTTTGATCATTGTCCACCTTGGTGTCTTCGAAGAATACAAGAAGCCGCTCCACCCATACTTTCATCTGGGTGCCTGGGCAGAGGGCGGTCCTTCCATCATAAAAGGCTCAATGAGGTATCGTGGCCATGTTGTTCTCCTACTTGTGCCTCTCCCCGCGCCAGCAGGATGTGTTGCAAGCCCAAAATGGTGTGTCTCCCTTGGCCTGTAGTGGCATGTTAACGTGCCCCCAACCAGCTATTCACACCATCCACCTCTCTGTGGGACCTCCCTGTTGTGCTTCAGGTAGTCTCAGCTGTGAATTTGTGACAGTGGGCCCACCTCCTTGCCTCAGTGAAAACCTCACTGTCAGAACCCCGACTCAAACTCTGGCAACAGTTCATGTGAATCCCGCTAAAATGAGTGAAGCACTGCCAAGAAATCAGTCCTGGACCGATCTCATTTGAAAACGGCTCTCCAAGATGGCCACTGATTTCAACATTCAAGTTGCGGTCTAGTCTTTCGACTGCAGCTGCATGGCAATCTATGTGAAGCGCGAGCGCGATAAGAATTGCGCACTTCACTAGAGTTTGTCAGCCGAGTAGCAGCATCATAGTGTAGTTCCTAGAATTTAGTTTAAAAACGGTTTAGTAGCATCGAGAATGAAGCCATAGTAACCGCGGGGTTATTTAAGAGTGTAGACGGAGTGGAAACTAAGGGCCCGATTCACAGAATGAACTTACTACTTTTGGCATTCACAGAATGCACTTACTACTTTTTGGTATTCACAGAATGAACGTACTCATTTCGGTATTCACAGAAGTTAGGACTACTAACTTTAGGACTCTTAAATGCATTCTGTGAATACCGAAAGTCTTAAAATTATGATTTTTCTCAATTTAGTAGTAGTAAAGTTAGGACTACTAACTTTAGGACGCCTAAATGCCTTCTGTGAATACCGAAAGTCTTAAAATTACGATTTTTCTCAATTTAGTAGTAGTAAAGTTAGGACTCCTAACTTTAGGACTCCTAAATGCCTTCTGTGAATACCGAAAGTCTTAAAATTAGGATTTTTCTCAATTTAGTAGTAGTAAAGTTAATTATCCTAACTTTACTACTACTAAATTGAGAAAAATCGTAATTTTAAGACTTTCGGTTTTCACAGAAGGCATTTAGGCATCCTAAAGTTAGTAGTCCTAACTTTACTACTACTAAATTGAGAAAAATCGTAATTTTAAGACTTTCGGTATTCACAAAAGGCATTTAGGCGTCCTAAAGTTAGTAGTCCTAACTTTACTACTACTAAATTGAGAAAAATCGTAATTTTAAGACTTTCGGTATTCACAGAAGGCATTTAGGCGTCCTAAAGTTAGTAGTCCTAACTTTACTACTACTAAATTGAGAAAAATCGTAATTTTAGGACTTTGGGTATTCACAGAAGGCATTTAGGAGTCCTAAAGTTAGGAGTCCTAACTTTACTACTACTAAATTGAGAAAAATCCTAATTTTAAGACTTTCGGTATTCACAGAAGGCATTTAGGAGTCCTAAAGTTAGTAGTCCTAACTTCTGTGAATACCGAAATGAGTAACTTCATTCTGTGAATACCAAAAGTAGTAAGTGCATTCTGTGAATACCAAAAGTAGTAAGTGCATTCTGTGAATGCCAAAAGTAGTAAGTTCATTCTGTGAATCGGGCCCACAGTTTCATTAGTCAGAGAATTACCTGAGAGCTTCGCAGCCAACCGCCTCTTCAGAAGTTCGCCACCTGTATTCAGCACGACCGGTAAGCGGAGTGGAGTACCGAAAAGAAGACAATAATAGAACAATAAGATAAGTGACTCAAGAGTTTTTGATATAATAAAAACTATTTTACTGTTAGAGATAAAGAGTATACTTACCCTAGTTATCTAAGGAAAGAGTTGATTGTGTTTTCTTCAGTCACCATTGTTTAGAGACCTGTTAAACAAAAAGAGAGATTTATTATTGAAGTACAAGAGAGTAAACATCAAATAAGAGAGGAAGAGTAAATATCAGAAAATAAGAGAGAAAGAGTAGTGGAGGAGAACGAACCAGCATGAAAAAAAATAGAAAGAAGATATTAAAAAAGCAGAGAAGAAAAGAAGGACAAATAAAGAATAAACAGCAAGTTAGTGAAGTAAGTAGAATAATAATAAAAATATAAATAGGGAGTAAATTAATAGGAAACAAACCTCAATAACACCTCGACTTATATTTTCAGATGCAACTAACTTGACCACAGATCAGATAACTAAATACCATAGAAAGAAAATAGAAGAGAAGCTTAGATCCTGGAAGGCAAGCGCAGGTGTATAAAGAACAATACAAGAGCAGAGTAGAGGAAGGGTCGACGTAGAATTGTTAGTAATTATATATTCGTTTCACAGGTTCCCTAGAAGTAAGAAGTCTGCGGGACAGACTAAGAGCTAGAAGAACCACCAGGACCAGTCTCTTCTTTGTTTGTTATTTTATCCAAATTCCCCTTTCCCCCAAAGGGATAGTTCAGAGTTTCAGTATAAGTTGACCTTTGGATATTACTGACAGAGTGATGTGCCCACGTTGCACTTAGCACTCCCTAGAAGTAAGAAGTCTGTGGGACAGACTAAGAGCTAGAAGAACCACCAGGACCAGTCTCTTCTTTGTTTGTTATTTTATCCAAATTCCCCTTTCCCCCAGAGGGATAGTTTAGAGTTTCAGTATAAGTTGACCTTTGGATATTCCTAACAGAGTGAAGTGCCCACGTTGCACTTAGCACCCGAGCAGAGATGATGGAGGGAATAAATTTACAGACGTTAGGTACGGTCCTGGATACTATACAGAAGGAATTAATCGCAGTTAGAGAAGAGAACCAAAATCTTAGGCAAGAAGTAGTGAACTCCCGAAAGGAGACAGCAGAACTAGCGCAGAGATTAAGACCATCATTTAGCTCGGGACGAGATACCTTAGACCCTACATTAGAAGGTACAAATAGAATGACTACACAAGTAATCCATTCTTTGTCCCCAGTGATTCCCCTGGCTCCCCCAGAATGTTTTAGTGGAGATCCGCAGAAGGCACAAATATTCATCACACAATGTTCCTTACATTACATGTGTCGTCCTTCAATTTTTCCTGACGTGCAATCAAAGGTGGCTTTTGTGCTGTCGTACTTGAGCGGGAATGCAGCTTTATGGGCAATGCCTT
The DNA here is from genome assembly GCF_964263255.1 of Lissotriton vulgaris. Lineage (NCBI taxonomy): Eukaryota > Metazoa > Chordata > Amphibia > Caudata > Salamandridae > Lissotriton > Lissotriton vulgaris. Next base: position 24,404 of record NW_028249323.1, read on the forward strand.
TAATCACCAGATATGACCCTTTGTTGTAAAAATTTGGAGAGTTTAAACAAGAATTTCTTTGAATATTTGATCAGCGAAGAATCTCTCAAGCCGTTGACAATGAACTGCTTGATCTACGACAAGGAAACCGAGATTTAGTGGCCTACCTGGCACAGTTCAATAAACTGGTGGTGGAAACAGACTGGCCAGAGAGTAAGAGAGCAGCAGTCTTTTATCGAGGATTGAAAGACGAGCTTAAAGATGTATTAGCCCAGATACCAAAGAGACCTACGGAAGTTTCGGCATTGGTGGACCTAGTGCTAGAGATCGACTTTCGCCAAGGAGAAAGAAGAGGCGAGAAAAGGCGAGAAAAGAAAAGAATTTAGACCAGTGGTACCAAGATTCAACAGAGCCCGATCAGACAGTAGTAGAAATTCTGATGGACAACCAGGAGTGGAGTCCATGCAGATTGGAATGATAAGAGGCCCTTTGTCGAAAGAGGAGAAGGAGAAAAGACGAACAAGCAATCTATGTATGTACTCCGGTTCCGGAGGGAATTTTGTTAGAAACTGGCCAAAGACGAATTTTAAGCCAAAGGAAAACTAATAGCACCGCCTGTGGAAGGAGTTGAACAGGTGGCTGCAACTCAAAAAACAACTCCAGGAGTGCTTCAAATAGCCAACACCTTGCAATCTTCTGCGCCACATTTAATTTTGTCCATGCGAGTTAAATTCCGGCACGTAACTCTAACAGACGTTTCGGTGATGATTGATTCAGGAGCCACCGGAAATTTTTGCGACTTGAAATTTGCGGATAAGGTGGGAATACAAGCAATAAAGAGGGTTAGAAGCAAAACGGTTCGAGCCGTGGATGGCACAAACCTGTCTTCTGGGCCAATTGTGAGCCATACTGAACAAATACAATTGATTTCTAATGATGGGCACAAAGAAAGGATTCAATTTAATTTAATAGATGCACCGCAGTTTCAGTTGATCCTGGGGCTTCCATGGCTTACTGAACATAATCCCACAATCAATTGGAGTACTAGAACAATTACAATGGATTCAAATTACTGCCAAGAAAACTGCTTCGGAGATGGCGAAGAGGTTCAAGGAGGCAATCCAGCTCATTCCTTGTGTCTGGCTGAAGCTTCTGTAGGTATAATCAATGCACAAGAGATACCCGAAGATTATAAAGATTTCAAAGACGTATTCAATGAGATAGAAGCTGAACAACTTCCCCCTCATCGGGTATATGATTGTAAGATTGACATTGAGCCTGGCTCAAATTTGCTGTGTAGTCGAGTATACGCGTTGGCTTAAAAAGAACACCACCATTTAAAAGAGTATTTAGATAAATACTTGGCCAACGGTTTTATTCGGCCTTCACAATCCACTGTATCCTTGCCCTTATTTTTCATGCCAAAAAAAAGGAAGGAGACTTGAGAATGTGTATCGACTATTGAGCGATTAATAAGATCACAAAAAAGAATCGATATCTGTTACCCTTTATTTCTGTCTTATTAGACCAAGTAAAAGGGGCTCAAATCTACACCAAATTAGACTTGAGAGGAGCGTATCATCTAGTGCGGATGCGTGAGGGTGATGAGTGGAAAACGGCCTTCAGGACGAGATTTGGGTTACTTGAGTACCAAGTTATGCCCTACGGACTCTGTAACGCCCCAGCTGCTTTTCAGCACTTTATCAACAACGTGCTGAAAGAATACATAGATCAATGTGCAATTGTGTACATCGACGACATCTTGATTTATTCCTCGGATAAGAGCAAGCACCCAGTACAAGTCAGAGGGGTTCTGCAGAAGTTTAGAGATAATCGGCTATTTTTAAAATTGGAGAAGTGTGCTTTTAACGTTCAACAAGTAGAATTCTTAGGATTTGTTCTTTCACCAACTGGAAAACGTATGGATAAACAAAAGATTGAAGCAGTTCTTGATTGGAAGTCCCCTGCCAGTGTGAAAGAAGTCCAAAGTTTCATTGGATTCACTCATTTTTATTGACGGTTCATTAGTGAATTCTCTAAAAAGATTCTTCCTCTCACACGTCTGTTAAGAAAAGGAATAAAATTTGAGTGGACGGAAGAATCTGAAGAAGCCTTTAGATCACTAAAGAAGGACTTCACTACGACCCCAATCCTTCAACATGCTGACCCTTCGGAACCATTTTACTTAGAGACAGATGCCTCGGATCAAGCCGTTGGAGGGATCTTGTCCCAACGGCACAAGGTGACTGGTCAGCTGCATCCCATAAGCTATCGATCTAGAAAACTGACTCCTACCGAGTCGAACTATACCATCACCGAGAAAGAATTGTTGGCAATAAAAGTTGCGTTCAAGGAGTGGAGGCATCACTTAATGGGAGCTCAACACCAAGTAACAGTGTACACGGACCATCATAACTTGAAATTTCTGAAAACGGCCAGACCGCTTACACCGCGGCAGTTAAGATGGTCATTGTACTTCGCAGATTACGATTTTGTAATCACTTATCGGCCCGGAGCACAAAATGGAAAGACAGATGCGCTATCCAGAATAGGCACAGAAAATCGAAAGACATACACAGAGACTCAGACTATTATTCCAAGTGAAAAGATTATTGGGGTTACCACCTCGATTCATTTGGAGGAACACATTTCAAAAGCCATGAGTCCAGAAGCTATGCAAGCGTGGGTCAAGGAAGAGGCAGGAAGGAAGATCGTTCATCAACTGCCATACTTTCAAGAGGCCTTGTATTTACCCACCAAAGAGTTGCAACCGCAAATAATGCATGAAGGTCACGACGGTGTGTTAGCAGGACATAAGGGAGAAGCTAAAACCGAAGAAATAATTAGGAGACACTACTGGTGGCCGATTATGACCAAGGATATAGAAAAATACGTTAAGTCATGTGAGATTTGAACTCAGGGAAAATCTGAAGGGCAGGCTCAAAAAGGGTTACTCCAACCATTACCCACGCCTCCCTACCTTTGGCACACCATTACACTAGATCTCATTGTAGACTTACCACTCAGTCAGGGTTTCAACACTATTTTAGTGGTTGTAGATACCTTTTCAAAGATGGTACACTTCACAGCCTTGAAGGGAGTTCCAACTGCGAAGGATTTAGCCACTATTTTCAGTACACAAATAGTGAAGATGCACGGAATCCCTAAGATTGCTATCTCAGATAGAGAACCCCAATTCATCTCCCATTTCTGGAAGTCTTTTATGGAAGGGTTGGGTACTGAGGTTAGATTTTCTACCAGTTATCATCCAGAAACTGATGGGCAAACAGAAAGAGTTAATCAGGAATTGGAACAATATTTGAGGCTCTTTCTTCTTGAAGCAAGATGGAGAATGGTTGGATTACTTGTGGGCAGCAGAGTTCGCCCACAATAATGCGAAAAGTGTCTCCAATGGCTACTCAGCATTTTACATTAACTATGGTAGACACCTGAATTCAATAATTAAACAACCTGATCTTACGGTCCCAGCAGTCAAAGAGATAGTCTCTCACTTAGAACAAATTCACCAAAGTGCAATAAGAAATCTAGAACAGGCTAAAAAGAAATATAAGAACTATGCAGACAAAAAGAGACGTGAGGGCCCTTCCATAGAAAAAGGAGATTGTGTTTGGTTAAATACAAAGTACCTTTGGTTAAAAGGAAATAGGAAGTTCCAACCCAGGTTTATCGGACCATACCCAATCGAAGATAAAATGTCTCAAGTCACTTATCGATTAAAGCTGCCTGCCAAGTTGAAAGTTCGCCCAATTTGCCGTGTCTCGTTGTTAAAAAAGGCATCAACAGAATTACGAAAGACTTTACCTCCAAAACCAATCCATCTAGAATCTGGAACTGAATTTGAAGTTAAGGAAATTCTAGATTCCAAAAGATCCAAGGGAAAACTCTACTACTTGGTAGATTGGAAGGGCTATGGTCCGGAAGAGCAATCTTGGGAAGTGGACACTGATGTACATGCTTCCAGGTTGGTAAGGTCCTTTCACCAATGATTCCCTACAAAACCAAGAGTGACAGGACCTCCTTTGTTGGGGAGTACTGTCAGAACCCCAACTTAAACTCTGGCAACAGTTCATGTGAATCCCGCTAAAATTAGTGAAGCACTACAAAGAAATCGTTCCTGGACCGATCTCATTCGAAAACGGTGCTCCAAGATGGCCGCCGATTTCAACATTCAAGTTGTGGTCTAGTCTTTCGACCACAGCTGCATGGCAATCTATGTGATGCGCAAGCGTGATAAGAATTGCGCACTTCACTAGAGTTTGTCAGCCGAGTAGCAGCATCAGAGTGTAGTTCCTAGAATTTAGTTTAAAAAACCTTTAGTAGCATTGAGAATGAAGCCATAGTAACCGCGGGGTTATTTAAGAGTGTAGACGGAGTGGAAATGAAGTTTCGTTAGTCAGAGAATTAGAGCAGCCAACCGCCTCTTCAGAAGTTCGCCACCTGCATTCAGCACGACCGGTAACCGGAGTGGAGTTCCGAAAAGAAGACAATAATAGAACAATAAGATAAGTGACTCAAGAGTTTTTGATATAATAAAAACTATTTTACTGTTAGAGATAAAGAGTATACTTACCCAAGTTATCGAAGGAAAGAGTTGATTGTGTTTTCTTCAGTCAGCATTGTTTAGAGACCTGTTAAACAAAAAGAGAGATTTATTATTGAAGTACAAGAGAGTAAACATCAAATAAGAGAGGAAGAGTAAATATCAAAAAATAAGAGAGGAGGAGTAGAGGAGGAGAATGAACCAGCACGGAAAAAAATAGAAAGAAGATATTAAAAAAGCAGAGAAGAAAAGAAGGACAAATAAAGAATAAACAGCAAGTTAGTGAAGTAGATAGAATAATAAGAAAAATATAAATAGGGAGTAAACTAATAGGAAACAAACCTCAATAACACCTCGACTTATATTTTCAGATGCAATTAACTTGACCACAGATCAGATAACTAAATACCACAGAAAGAAAATAGAAGAGAAGCTTAGATCCTGGAAAGCAAGGGTAGGTGTATAAAGAACAATACAAGAGCAGAGTAGAGGAAGGGTCGATGTAGAATTGTTAGTAATTAAATATTCGTTTTACAGGTTCCCTAGAAGTAAGAAGTCTGCGGGACAGACTAAGAGCTAGAAGAACCACCAGGACCAGTCTCTTCTTTGTTTGTTATTTTATCCCTTTCCCCCAAAGGGATAGTTCAGAGGTTCAGTATAAGTTGACCTTTGGATATTCCTGAAGGGGCATTGGGACCTAGCATCTCTGTTCCTGTTCAAGTCGAGGTAAGAATCAGAACAATAGTTCTGATAAAGTTTGAAGGTCTGACACTCACTGCTGCTCAGCCATGTGCCCTGGCTTACCTCACCACTGATGTTGCTGATGTGACTTCAAAGATTAGGCCATGCTGGGGGCAACTCATCATGGGATCCTCCAGGGTCTCTGTATTCGGACATCAGGGCTACCAGGAGCTGCGGGCCTGTCTCACATGCACGTGCTATGTGGCACAAGCACCGCGTGTGTCCGCTTCGCACTCAAGGCCACCACGGAGTCGGAATGGCACTTCTGCCCCCACCCTCTGTCGCCAATATAGTGTCCTCGACAAGGTTGCAGCGTTGGACACTCAGCGGCCCCATGCGCTTAGCCAGGCACAATAAAAGGCAGCGTGCGCAGTATAAAATACATAGAGCCCAGGTTACTGTTTGTGGAGCTCCGGCTGACGTCACAACCACCGAGGCTCCCATTTATTACTCCAGTCATGTGATGCGGGACCACTCCATTATATGCAAAGTTAAGGGGGTTCAACAGTAACGCCCCGCTGCCCTATTACCTTAATGAACAACCCTGTGCTGCACATGTTCTGTCTCAGTGACGACACTAAACTATTGCAGCCCTGCCAGAGGTTGCATCCTGGTAGGGGAGAAGTTGTTTCAAAGCGTGCAAGTCCCCTCCACAGCCCCCAAGTGCATGCGGCCCATGCAGAGCAGGGCAGGGGGGAGCAGGGGCAGGGACAGCACAGTCACACCGTGTGCACAACATCACACCGCCTCAGAGGGCTTCGGGACGACTCTGCCATGCTGTCTGGGACAGTTCCCTCAGCTTCTGTGGCGAGAGAGGTCCAGCATATGGGGGATCTGTCTTGCCACCCGCGGGGAGGGTGTTGTGTGACAATCACAGGCTGACAGAGGTGCTGTCATGACTGGGAATAATCTGGGCAAACACGAGAGTGGGCGTCCAAAGTGTGATCCCTTGTCTGTAGAGCCCAAGCAGCGCCAGAACTGGAAAACAAGTTAGAAGAGGTGTGGTACGCTGCTGTGAGATCTGTTGTGGAGAACCACTTGATTCCTTTGGCCTGGGTCAACAATTCGGTGCGACGTGGCAATGGGAATTTGTCTACCAGTATGTTTTTATTCAATTCTGTAAGGTCTATGCACAGTCGCACCTTTCGGTTCGGTTTCCGTGCCACGACTAAGGGCGCCAACCATTCGATGCTTTTGATAGGTTCTATAATGCTGTTATCTTCCAGACGTTGCAACTCCAGCTATACGGCTTCTCTACAGTTGAACGGGATGTTTCTTACTTTGTGGCTGACCGGTAAGGTGCCCTCTTTTAGCACTATCTTGTGTGTGAACTTGGACAGCTGCCCAAGTGTCCCGCCAAATACGTCAGGGAAGTCTTTTCGCAGGTTCATTCCACCCGATCTGGGAGGGTTGTCTGTCATAAGCATTTAGGTTTCTCCACTGGGGTTGAGTTGGATGCCCAACGCTCCTTGGTCAGCCCATCCTAGGACCGAGGGTTCTTTTTCTGACACGTAGAGTTTGCCTGTGGTTTCCCTCCCCTTGAATTTGAACATTAGTTGTCAGAACCCTACCATGGGGATCCTCTCCCCTGTGCAAGTGACAGTATGTACGTCTGTGGGGTGTAGGTGGTGCCCTATGGCATCAGCAAAATCACTGTCCCAGATCTCCCTTTATATGATTGAGAACGGGGACCCTGAGTCTGCCACCATGGATATCTATTCTGGACTCCACCAATGGTCAATTAACAGGATGTTTTTATTCTAGCATTGCAATCTATGCCCAACACTTGTTCATCGATGCACAAAATACAATCATCGTCACCTTAACCCACCCCCGCTTCGGGTTCCAAGTCATACATGACACATTTGACGGGGGCACTGCTGGGTCTCCGTCTGCAGACTTTGCCAAAACGCCCCATCACTCCCCGTAAACGGAGCATTTTACATGGAAGGCGTGGCAACGTTTGTCATTGGCTATGTGTGTGTGGCTGCCACACCTTTAGCAAGAACCCTTCTTTTCAGGAGGAGGTCTGGCGGGGCCTGCTGAGTTCCTTGTGGGCCTTTTGCTGTTTCTGTAACCCACCGTGGGGGCCGGTCTGTCACTGGAAACTTTTGTGTCGCTCACTTTGCACATTGCGGGTTTGCCTTTGCTGTCCTTCTTGGCCGCTAGCGCACATCGTTTGGACAGTTGGCCTTTTTTACGATCGCTATGATCTCATGAACTGGCGCTATCCCACTCACCCACAACTTTTCTTGGACATTCATGTTGACAGTGTGTATTATTATCTGGTCACACACTAAATCGTCATGAAGATGGCCAAATTTGCAGTTGACAGCCAAAATCTTGAGCTCTGTGAAATGGTCTTCCACCGTCTCTGTGTCGCTTTGTTTCCGTTGGAAAAAGTTATAGCTGTCAATGGCTTTACAAATAACAGGTTGGTAGTGATTGTCAAAATCCTCCAACGCGTGTTGGAACACGTCTTCATCCCTTGCGCCTCTCTGTTTCTTAACCATGTTTTCATATACCCTCAACCCCTCTGGCCCTAGATTGTGTAATAATATCTTCTGTCTGCGTTTGCTAGAGAACGCTTCCTCCCCTTCATCTTCCAGGGCTGACAAGTAGTTGAGGAAGTACCCCTACCAAATAGCCCACTTCATGATTGGCTCACCCGGCTTCGGGAGGAAGGGCACTAGGTTAGTGAGGGAGAAGGTTTGGGCACACATATTGAAGAGCTGGAATGTGCCGCAAGAAATGATCATCAACTGGGGGAGGCGTAAGAAACTGCTATGGACAGCAGCGGAAGTGAATGTAGGGTGGCACCTGGATTCTTTGCTAGCATGCGTGGACAGGTTGCTGTTAGAGTTACTGAGTCGCTGGACGTGTGCACATTCCAGTTTTACGATGCACAGAAGGCAACCACGTGGAATGAGGCTAGTGTGCGTGTCATTGTGAGGCCATGCGCAGGACACACTGTGTGACAAAGTGGCATAGACGCAGGAGAGTAGACCACTTTGGTAAGTGTTGCTGTGCAGGAGTTTTGGCCCGTCTGCGTGGGCCACTGGACATTTGTTGATCAAAACTGGTGTGCACGCCTGCACTTGGGCACGTGATATGGTCGCCAGCAGCTCCCAATCTGGTTGCGAGGACTTAGCGGTGTCGTGGGGAGTGGATGAAAAAAAACACGCACTGTAAGACGCGCTGGTGGTGTACCTCAAAGCTGCTTGCTTGGGAGGCGGGTTTCAGTTCGCTTCAGAAGGTGTGGCCGGGTGAATTTCAGGTTGGCAGCACATGGCGCTGCTCCCCCTCTCAAGCAAAGTAGAGGCGTTGGGCGCTCCCCGCAGTGATCTGGATCGTTGAGACACATCAAGCAGGCGGATGCAGCGGGTCCGTTGCCGCTCATTGCCAGTCTGTAGTGTAAACAGCACCCCCGCAAGAAGACATGGACACTGCAGGTGCGGGGTAAGTGTATCTTTATTCGGTGAGAGGGATGCAAGTCTCCTGCCACTCTGTGCCCCGTAAAGTATGCGCTATCCCGCGCTATACCGTCAAGCCCCACGCTGGGTCACGTGGTTGCACAACAACTAGACTGCGACACCACAAGGGGGATCAGGTTACACTGCAAACCCCACTTTCAACCCTTCGCTTCCACACTGCACTACAGGTGTGCTGCTGGGCTGGGGGATTGCTCTTTAAACGGGTGCGGAGGGGTGGACACTGATCTGCATAACAGTGTGTGACAACAAGTTTCACAAATCTGTCATCTGCAGCGCGGGCTTCCAAATCAGCTTTCAGCTTTCCAAACCCCCTGGCGTGAACTTTATTTGCTAACCAAACCTGAGCTTTGGCCTCTAGAGTGCGCTGGTCCCATGGTTCTGAACCTGAAATGAATGGAGCCTCAGAAAGCAGCAGTGAGCTCTTCCCATGCCGTTCAGGATACCCCACTTCACTTGTTTAAAATTGGACCAACCGTACATTGTCACAGGCATTCATCTATGCCCAGAATCTTTCTTTACCCAACCCACGGCATTTTAGGGATTTTATTTAAACTCACTGAAATCTGATTTTTGAAATTGTAAATATTCAATAAGCAAACGACGCAAATTACATTTTCTCACTCTTTTTAATAGTATTCTAGCTTCATTTTTGTTGTTTTTTCCATTAGCCTCTGTCTTTTCTCTACTGTTTTATTTTTCGAATTTATATCAGGTTTCTTCGCCTACTTTTTGTTTTCACCCATTTTCTGTTTCTTATTCTTTTTTCTAATTCTATTCTCTTTCTCATTCATTCTCTCCTGACGTCCTTCTATTTTACTCTTTTTCTTCTTTTAATATTAATCTCAACGTATGTATAATGCTCTACTGCGCGTCTAGGAGAGCCTCACGCGCTCTTTAAAATCAAAGTGACACATTTTGACTTCATTATAGATGAGTTACGACTGATAACAGAGTAGAAACCGACCAGCATTCCTATTGCTGCCCACTCAACTCCGTAACTTTGACAAATGTAAACATTTCTTGCTAAACTAGGACGCCTGCTTGACCGGGCACACCAAGCGTGCACAAAGACAGGCAACTAAACGTCCACGCAGGGTAGAGGGCAGCAACAAAGGCGTCTCGGATGGTTTTGTGCAAATGCAACTGCGGGGAATGAGATTTTGATACCGTTTTTAATTAATTAATTGATATTAATCTCATTCTTGTTTTGGACCGATATTTCTGTCAATAAGGAAGTAACAATCAATGAACAGGTTAGACCAACCCCAATAATTGATACGACTCTGAAGAACCACTGACAACTAAATAAAGTTTAAAAGTTTTATATAAAATCAAGATTAAATGCGATTACAAAAAGATCCTCTCCGGATCAAATTCAAGAGTATACAACTAATACAATGAAATCTATTCAGAAGCCTTCCAGGTTGTCGTCTTGATATGAAGTGGTTCTTTCTTATGATCTGCAGTAAGATAAAATCAACAAGTTATCTCTGTCCCTACTCTGTTCTAAGTGACATCCCTAATTCGCAATTTCCTTAACCTAAAAAGGTGTCAGCAGTTTGACTCCCTAAGAAGTTCAAACTCTCTTTAACCTCTAAAGGTATCTTAAGTTTAAGAAGCAGTACCCTCTCTGCCTACCCATCCGCTCTCTTAGGGTCCTCGGCCTACTGCCCCTTTGCGCTCTGATCTCTCCCAGCGCATCTGTTCTGAGCTAATTGCTAATCGCCAATTGCTCCCTTATCCCGGGGATACTGTCCCTAAAATACACAATCACCGTGTGAATGGAACGCCCCTTTGACGCCCACCACATCTCATCTTTCGCAAAGTCATTCTCTGGAAGTTTCCACTTCTTCCTTCCTTTGCGTCGTCCATTAACTTGACCCTTCTCCTTTAGTCGCCATCTTCCGTCTTCTTGTCGATGACTTCATCCGACCTTTTACTTGACATTAAAACATACTTTGACACTCACATCAGACCCTTAAGTTTTATCTCTATATTCCTAACCTCTACTGGTCCTGAGAACGAAGTTCCCAAAACATGTATCAAATTCCTAGGCGCTTCTTGTCACGTTCAGGCTATAACGTTGTCACCTTAAATCTAACAAGTGCTAGACTTCTTGTCTCTCTTGTTCACAGCAAATGTTTCACGACTCCTGTGAGCCCACTAAATTATCAAACAGCGGACTACACCCCTGTGAACCCTTGGCCTAACAGGTTAAAACCACAAATGACCTAAACTCTTCTAACGTTCACACAAAAAGCCCTCTACACAGTGTAACCTTTGGCATACATTTCTATTTCGTATTTTAACTAAAACTCTTACACAGAATATATAGAATATAAGTAAACTTCATCTAAGAATACAACTACATAGAATATAACTATACATTCTCATTTGCCATATCGTTTTATACATCACTAAGCATTTCTATTACATTTCGTTTCTCCGTTTAAACTACACACGTTATATGCATTTTACTTTGCACGTTCTATATGTCGTATACATTTCTACATCCGTTATACTTTTAGCCCACTACTTTGTTCAGGCCTTCTAAATCTAATACATTTCTACAGTGAATACAGTTACATTTACTATGTTACTTTCAACTACATCAGTTAACCTTATGCTGTAAGCGTCAACTTCACGTTACGATGTACAACTTTCCCTACGTTATGTGCTGTGCTTGTAAATACGACTGCCACATACATATAGCACAAAATTGCGCTCTCTCAGTCCCCCCTTTGATGACTTTTAGGAGTCATCACTAAAAGCAATTTTGAGCAACATTCTATATGGAACTCGTATCTACATTCCCTCTTTTCACTGTTTCCAGTGCTCTTAAGCTTTTGTATTGCTGATCTTGTAAAGCTGCTAATTGTCTTTCTTGTTCTCTCATAGTCCTTTGTAAACGGTTTGACCTATACCATCTATACAATTTTACTAATCCTAATAATATAATTATACAAATTATTATTATAAACACAGGTTTCAATATATACCATACAATGCTTTTACCAAGATTGGCAAACCAACTACCAACCTTTCCTACTCCATTACCAACTTTTTCCCATACATTTATTTTCGATAAATCTCCAATTTCTTGATGAATCTGTGTAATGTTCTGTATGACTTTCTCAAGTGGTTTTGAATTATCAGGAATGTAAGTGCAACATTCTTGAACTTTCAAAGCCTTACAAACTCCGCCTTCTTTTGCTAGCAGTACATCTAAAGCAAGTCGGTTCTGAAGAACCATTGCTCTAATCGACTGCATCTCACCTTCTACTAACGTTAATGACCTTGCAGTACTTGCTGATAGTCTATCTACAACAGTCGCTAGTCTCCTTATCTTGACATCGTTAAGTATTAAACCTAACAAAGGAAACATCGCTCCAAATACATCACCTACTACTTCCGCATCATCTACATCCCTTTTCGATCTCTTCGAAGCCTTTCCTTCTATGATCTCTAAATCTTTTGCATGATATATTTTGGGGAAGACAATTGCCAAGTAACACGAGCCAAACCAATTGTCGGGCAGTTTTACATAGGCACTTCTTCCACATACAAAATACACGTTCGGAATTGCTTGCATCCCCTTCATAAAGTCCTTGGTATAGTACTCTATTCGGAAGGAATGTTCACAATTGACCTCACCTACAAATACGTTCTCATAATACGTCTTGCTTCGAGTTAAACATAACTTTCCCTTCTGCGTCCTATCCAATGCTATTGGACCATTGCTACCCTTCTTTTTATGTGCCTTCTCTTCTTCGGTCCAATCCGTTTTCCATTGGCCTGACATCTTCAATATCTTTTGCCTTCTGTACCTATCGTCTACTTGTCCTATAAACTTTTTCTCTACCTCCGACACTTTGCAAGTCAAATTATTTCTGCGTGCATAAGAAGTATCTAGTGTATCCCAAGGAAGAAAGAATTTTGCTAGTCTATCCTCCTTTTTGTAATAGTCCCACTTATTCATTTGTTTATAATTCGGAACTTCAGGCAGTACCGAATCATAATTTGAAAAGTAGTACTCAAACCCTTCTCTACCATAAAATATACTGAGTAATAAGCTACATGTTATCCCATACGTTAGTGGGAGATGATGATATCTGATGCCTTCATCTACGGAAGCCGGTAACTGCATACATACATAGCATTCCTTGGCCTCCATCGCATCAACATATTCATACAGTAGCTTGGCATATGCATTTGACCTAAAATTTCCTTGTGATTCATCTATGTGTAACCTACGTTTTTCTTCTGTCAGTAACGTTTTCTCACGTATAACATTGTTCTCTCCCTCCTTCTCAGCGAGAGTAGGTTTCAAAGTTGTTACTGGCTTTACATCTGCTATTTCTTTATCAGTTTCATGTCCTATTACATAAGATATAGTTACTACAGTAATTATAAGAACTATTACTACGACTATAAGTGTACCTACTATACATCTAGTTTTTCGATTTGGGTTGTCACTCTCCATGTTATCAAAACAGCGTAACTCTTTCGGTTGCGAAAACCTTCTTCTGAAGTCTTTGCTTTTTTTTTTGCTTCTTCAGTCTGTAAAGTGCTTTTTATCAACAGTGCTTTTTCTTTTCGCAACAATGTCTCTGTCTTTTCAACAAATAGACAACCCTAACCCTTCTCCGTCCGCTAAAAATGTAATCCCTAATTTATTCTTCTTTCCACTCGGCGCTAGGTTATCTTCTTCTTGATAACTTATATACAAAGTCTTTATGCATCTACGATTATTCTTTCACCTGTTGCTTTCACAAGGATTATCAATAACTCAAAACGAAGGACTCTTTCTTCTTCTGCTGTCATTTGCTGACCAAATGTTGGAAACTGTAATCTTTTCAATACTAGATCTTGAATTTGACTCAAGTATGGGGGTATAGGAAGTGTGAAAGTCAATAACCCCTCAGTCTCGAGTCCAGGAGTCAACATCCATATCTCCACTGCCACAAATGGATTGTGATCGACTATTTTCACTCTCTTTACTCTCCCAGATTTCTGTCCCCAAGACATCTGCCAGATAAGTCCACTCTGGAGTAGCGTACCTTTTGCACGGAACACGTACTCTTCTCGATCTTCTTGGACTTTCTGTTCCAGAGTCTGTAGTCTCTTCTTCTTGATCCGATTCTTCAGCGATTGGGACAAGTGTTCTTTCGTGATTTGCTTTCAGACTCGACCTTTTCCTTCTCTCTGGCCAAGTAGCTTCATCACCTCTAGTCCTCCCGCTCCTTGTCCGTGGACCTTTCTCTTGGTCGCTTTCCGTCTGTTCGGTTTCCGATTCAGTCTCCCAATCACTTTCTTTTTCTGAAGCGACCTCGTTTTCACTGGGATTCTGTTCTTCGTCAACCTGTTCTGTTTCAATTTCCGCTTCTTCGCTCACCTCCACAGCTTGGCTTTCCCCCTCTATGGCTTCTCCACTTTCTGCTGGATTCTCATCCGAGAGAGGAGCTGTGTCTTCTAGAGGTGTTGGCACTCTTCGGGTGTGTGAGGCATGTATCCAGTTCGGCAGACCTCCACACTTTACTGCGGTATTCGTCACAAGTATGACTTGAAACGGTCCTCTCCAGCGCACGTCTAAGCAGTTCTTTCTGACATGCTTCTTCACCAGGACCCAGTCGCCAGGACTCAGGTCATGGCACAAGTCTTGTGCTGATGGAACCTCTGCAGCCTGGACCTGGAGGGACACAGAATTAACGGCATCAGACAGTCCCTTACAGTAGTCCAAGATCAAATCGTCTGTGATGTTCACTAGAGCTGCAGTTGGAACCGACGGCAATCTCATAGCTCTCCCCATTAGCACTTCATGTGGAGAGAGGCCTGTTTTTCTATCCGGTGTACTACGTATACTCATTAGAACCACTGGAAGTGCGTCTGGCCAACTCAGGGATGTTGCTGAACAAACTTTGGCGAGTCTGGATTTAATCGTGCTGTTAATTTGCTCTACAATCCCTGAAGCTTCTGGTCGATAGCTGCAGTGTAACTTTTGATCGATACACAGAGCTGAACATAACATCTTCACTATTTCGCTGTTAAAATGAGTTCCTCTGTCCGATTCCAAAGAGGATGGCACCCCAAATCTCGGTATTAACTCTCTGAGTAACAATTTTGCTACTGTGAGTGTATCACATCTACGTGTAGGGTATGCCTCAACCCATCTGGAAAATATGCAAACAATCACTAAAACGTATCTGAGTCTATTGCATTTTGGCATCTCTATGAAATCAAGCTGCATTCTATTGAAAGGCCCCCCAGACCTCCCAATGTGACTCAACGTGACTGGTGTTCTTTTCCCCACGTTTAGCTGCTGACAGATAGTACATCGCTGACACACTGCTTCTGCCGCTACTCTAAACTTAGGGTTGAACCATGTTTGTCTAAAAACCCTCACCATAGCATCTCTTCCTATGTGAGCTGATCCATGCAATTTTCTTGCCATTGGACTAACAAGTTCATTTGGTAAAACTGCTCTCCCATCAGCAGAAACCCAAAAATCTAGGTCACCTTTAATACATCCAGCTGTTTCCCAACTCTTTTTCTCCTCTTCAGGTACATTTTCCTGAACACATTTCAATTCATCCCACGTATCCACAGTATCTAGTATCATGGTCAATTCTGTTCTCTCCTGAATTCCCCCCACTTTCACATCAGTGTGAGAATATCCCTGCTCTGCGCAATAACGCGCTACTTCATCTGCATAGCGATTACCTAAAGATACAAAATCCGTATTCTTGGTATGCGCAGCACATTTAACCACTGCGATAGCTGTCGGACCTTGTAATGCCTCTAACAGAAGTCTCACGAATTCTCCATTCCTGATAGGAGAACCCGAGGAGGTCATATAACCTCTTTGAGACCAAAGCTGCCCGTAATCGTGAACTACCCCGAAACCATACTGGCTATCGGTGTATATAGTGACTCGAAGTTTGTCGCCCGCTAAGCAAGCACGAGTCAAAGCCACAATTTCAGCTACCTGAGCGGAGTGTACTCCTTCCAGGCAAGCGGCTTCTATTACCCTTGTAATTGTGCAAACCGAATAAGCTGCTCTCAGCTGTCCGATATCATCTCTTACGCATGAACCATCAACGAAGAAAATTTCGTCTGGGTCTGTCAATGGCTCATCTACGATATCGGGTCTGGGTTTGGTGCATAGTTCAGTCACATCGAGGCAGTCATGGTCTGTACAAAATTCATTCTCATCCACTTCATTCGGAAGCGGCATCAACGTTGCAGGATTCAAGACGGAGCATCTTTTTAGGGTCACATTCTCGGCAGCCAGTATGACTTGCTCGTAGCGTGTGAGCCTGCTATTCGTCAGATGCTGAGTCTTAGTCCTGGTCATTAACAATTCTACAGAATGAGGTACATAAACCAAAAGCTGATGACCCATCACCACTGATTCTGAACGTTCAATACTGACACCCGTTGCGGCTACGGATTTGAGACATCCGGGCAACGCTGCGGCTACTGGATCTAATGTAGCCGAAAAATACGCCACTGGCTTACGCGCATTTCCATGAATCTGGGCCAAAACTGCTAAAGCGCATCCCTCTCTTTCGCAGCAGTAAAGCAAAAATGGCTTTGTATAGTCTGGCATCCCTAAAGCCGGGGCACGACATAGGTCTTCCCTCAGCTGCAAAAATGCCATCAAACAGTCTTTGTCCCATGGTACCGGATCACTTACTCCTTTGTGCGTCAGTTGTAATAGAGGTTTTGCCTTCAGTGAAAAGTTCGCTATCCACTGTCGACAATACCCAACCATGCCTAAAAACATCCTGACTTCTCTTTGCGTTGAAGGCGCGTTCATTTTCATGATCGCCTCTATTCTGTCTGGAGACACCTTCCGTTTTCCCTTTTCGATCCTGTGGCCCAAATATTGCACTTCAGTTTTACAATATTGCAATTTACTTGGAGACACCTTGTGTCCATTCTCAGCCAAGTGATTTAACAAGGTTATGGTGTCTTCTCTGCAAGCTTCCTCAGTTTCTGACGCAACTAGGAGGTCGTCTATGTACTGGACTAGAACTGAGTTCTTGGGCAGTACTAGACTTTCAAGATTTCTTTTTAGTAGCTGGTTAAAGATCGATGGACTTTCTGTATACCCCTGAGGAATACGACACCATGTTAAAACGCGATCTTCCAGCTTAAAAGCGAAAAGATACTGACTCTCTTCATCTAAAGGAATCGAAAAGAAAGCTTGGCATAAATCTATCACTGTGAACCATTCAGCTTGGAACGGTATCTGGAATAATATCACTGATGGATTCGGTACCACTGGACAACATGAAACAACGATGTTGTTAATTTTCCGGAGATCCTGCACTATTCGGTATTTCCCACTAGGCTTCTGTAAACCCATAATCGGGGAGTTACATGGACTTCCCACGATCTCCTTCAGAATTCCCTGTTTAACCATGAATTCTATTACAGGCTTTATTCCTGCTATAGTTTCTGGAGTCAACTTGTATTGTGGAGTTCTTGGATACTCAGCATTGGGTTTTACCACGATCTTTACTGGTTCTACCCCTTTAATCAGTCCTATCTCTTCTCCTGTAAAATCCCACACTTCAGCTGACACTTTCTCCCTCAAGTCCTGTGGAAGCTCTTCTATTGTTAAGGAAGGATATAATTCCACACATTCTTGTGAGTTCAAGATTTTAAAATCCGCATCCTCATCATTCGTCTGTATTTCTACTCCTTCAGGTGTGCAATGTATTGTGCAATTCAGTTTACACAACAGGTCTCTTCCTAGCAAACACACCGGGCTAGAATCACAGATCACAAACTGATGTTCGTCACTGTAATTCCCTATTTTCACTGACACTGGTTCGGTCAGAGGATTCGTCATCCTCTTATTCGCAACTCCTACCACCTGAATCGTCTCTCCCGATATTGGTAAACCTGGGACTACCGCTGATCTCAACGTGGATCGAGTGGCCCCCGTGTCCACCAAAAATGTTGTAGGACATCCCGCTACTTCAGCTTCTACGTACGGTCCTCTTTGATCTACTTCCAAGGCTGCACCTAAAGTACAATCTTCCTCCTTATTCACTCGCTGTCCTGTAAGAGGATCAACGTAATAGCATTCTTCTCCTCCTACAAACAATGGCATTTGTCTATATGTTTTCCCTCCGTTTGTGATGCGAGGTGGTTGAGGAAACGGGGCTCGAGGAGTCTGCGTCCCCCCTTTGATAAACTTTCCTTTTGGGGCTGCTGCTCCCTTAACCACGTTATTCTGTACCTCTTCCTCCTCCTGTTCTATCTCTCCTGTCTCTACATTATAAGGACACTCGCGTCTCCAATGTCCCACTTCGTTACACTGATGACATCTCGTTGTCCTTTTCAGTGTCGCAAGATCCATTCTTGGTCTCGGTCTTTCTTCCTCATCTCTATTCTGATTATTCTGTTTCTTTGTTTGTTGTCCTGCTACTTGTTGTCGCTGTCCACCCTTTCCAACGGCTTGCATTTGTACCAGCATTAATTTTTCCTTAAGCTTTTTGGCTTTTGTCTCTATTTCGTCACTACAGTATCTTGCATATCTCAGAATTTCATCTAACGGTTTATTCTGCCAACAAATCAGATGCTGTTGTATCATGAGGCTTATGTCTGCTCTTAATCCTAAAACAAACTTAGACACAAACTGTCCTATGTCTTTAGGATCCATCACGTCTAAGCCACTATACTGCTTGAACGCTTTCAAAAGTCTCTCGTAATATTCGTGAACTGTTTCCTTGGGTTCTTGAGTTGTTCTATCTATCTTAACCCAATCTATGTCTTGTACTGGCACTTTCTCTTTCAGCCATGCTATCACTCTTTCATATTTCTCCATGACTCTATCTGATGGACCATTTGTTCGGAGATCTCTCTGAGGCTCACAAGCAGGCCAGTCGACACTAAGCTTGCATGCCGTCCACAAATCTCCGGGTACTACGATATCGAAGAGTGTGTTTAAATCGATCCATAATACCTTCGAGATCTTTACAAACCTCTCTACTTGCTTGTACCATTCGACGGGATTCTCTCTAAGCTTTGGGAAGGAGTTGGTGAATGCCGCCAAATCCCCCCTGCTCCATGGTACATGAACGTAGTTTCCATTCGCGATTTCTCGCAAAGGGAAAGCTTCCATTCGCATTAGGTCTGTGTCTGGAGATTTCACAATCGTACTTCTCCTAACCGACCCCTTCTTAGACCATCTATCCTCCCATCTATCTAGATCTCTCCATATTCTGATACACATGACTAGTTCTCGTATGTGTATTCTCAATCCAATCGTTCTACGCTCATCCAAGTCTTGGTCTGTGCAACTCAACCTATGATTGGGCTGTAACGCTTTAGTCCTTGACAAATCTACCATGTATCTATTTGCCAAGTTCGTTAGATTTTCATGAGCTGATCTCGCTCTGCGGGTAATATCTTTGGACAAAAACAGAATTTCGTCTGGAGCATACAGTTCTAATCTCTCTATCGCTACTGTGCCATCAATTATTTCGTCTAAATCGGACTTCAGACTCGTTACATCAAGCCGTCTTGCTTTTATTTCAGCTCGCAGTACTTCTGTCCTAGGTGGTTCGGTTCTAGCTCTCTCATCTCCACTATGCGCCCTACGCCTGGACACAGGTGAGTTATGAGGAGTTTTCCTTCCATCTCTCTGTTCCCATCTCTCTAGATCCCAAGCCTTTCCATCTTCCCGTGGGGTGTGGTGGAACAGTACTTCGTCCCCCCTCCCTACGTTGTATCCTTTCGGCTCGGTTTCCCTAGATTCGAGATAAGATCCACCATTCTGTTCTAAACCACTATAACTCGCTTGCTGTCTGGTGTCACTTAATAACCGATAAGGTCCTTCATGGCCCTCCATGCTCCCGCGATCTCGTTCTTGATCACCAGAAGTATGGCGAGACCCTTCGCGACTCCCTATGTTCTCATGGTTTCGTTCATGATCACCGGATGCATGGCGAGACCCTTCTCGACTCCCCATGTTCCCGTGATTTCGTTCGTGATCACCGGATGCATGGCGAGATCCTTCCCGACTCCCCATGTTCCCGTGATTTCGTTCGTGATCACCGGATGCATGGCGAGATCCTTCCCGACTCCCCATGTTCCCGTGATTTCGTTCGTGATCACCGGATGCATGGCGAGATCCTTCCCGACTCCCCATGTTCCCGTGATTCCAATGTTGTACTGTTTCGCCCGGGGTATGGTGAGAGCACTTAAAGGTATTTCTGTACTCTTGCGTCCTTCGTTCCCCCTCACTGAAGGTGACACGAGGCACTTCGCCACACCCTATACTTCTATCTTCGCACATTTGCCTATTGTCGCTAATGTTAGGACAATTAGTTCTTCTGCTCTCCTGACTCCCTCTCTCCCACTCGGTGCTGCTTTCGCCAGCTCCACAATGAGAAAGAACCCTGTTATCCTGCTCTCTACGCTCCATTACTAAACTCCTTTCCTGTTTCTCTTCAGGAGTGTCCCATTCTTTCAGATATTCCCTTAGTTCTTTATAGGATTTCGGTTTCGGTCCCCTCAAGTCTGTTGGCCCTCTTTGACCCCTTTGTTCTACACAGGGACCTATTGCTGAATCCAATGGGGTACTCCGATTTCTCGGTGCTAGCATCTGTCTCTGAGGATTCATCATGGTATCCCTATTCTCTGTCTCTGATCTTTCCCTTTCCCATCGTGCCTGTTCCTCCTGCTGGACCCCGTCTGGGTTATAGATAGACACAATAGGACCTATGGTAACCGGTACTTGTAGAGCATCTGGCATTAGGTACGATGTCGTACATTGCGTTTCCGGTGTCTTCTGAACCACGAATCTTCCTACTACTCTCTGTTCAGGACTAGATCGAGGTACTTCCTCTTCTTTCCTGGCATCCCACTCTGTTACGGGGATCGATTGATATTCCCCCCATCTAGCTCCTTCTACTTGTGGTACTATAGGACTTGCGGCCCCTCCACTGTACGGAGGTGGTCTGTCTGTTAATAACCTCTCTATCAGGTCCTCTTCCGTCTCACTTTCCTCATCCTCTTCTAGAGGTTTCTTTTCTCCCGTGGCTTCTATCATTGTGAATAGTTTATCTGCTTCTATTTTCTGCACCCTCCATTTCTTAGCTTCTTCGTCCCATTTAGCATCTTGCACTGCTTTTACTGATCGTCTCACTCTTTCCTGGCGCCTCTTTAGACTCTTCTCGTGTGCTGTTCTGAACCACACACTGAGTGCTTCAAACTGTGTTGGCCTCGGTAGAGGTCTTGTCGCAAGCATTATCGCTTTTAGTTCGTTCAACACATCTAATTTAAATGTTCCGTATCTTGGAAACGTCAATTCCTTTTTCTCTTTAGTTAGCTTATTCCACTCGGAGATCCATAATATCGAGTGCAAGCCTACATTTACTGCCATATAATAAGCTGGTGTGCCTTCTGGTGGAGCTTCTTCTCCGGCATATAGATTTCTCTTATTCCTCTTAAAGAGAGCTCTTAAACTCTTAAAACACTTCATTTCTCCAATAATCTGTGATTTTCTGTTCTAACTTCCTTGTTTGCGTCCTTATGACAACCACTAACCAATCCCTACGCGGTTCTCGCTAATCAGCCAATCTCAGCGCAACTCTACGCTGACGTCTGACAAACTATCCAATCTCAGCGCGGTTCTATGTTGACGTCACTCGCTCCCTCTACAGCAGTTCTCGCTTACTTCTCAACCCGTTTCACGATCTTCATATGCGTTTTCATTCATACACTGAAAAATGACTACTTCCGACCAAGCGATCACTTTTCTCTGACTGTACGTCCACAGTCTAACTGTAATTGTCACCTTAACTGACGAAACGTCTTTCCTCTCACGGTCGGACGATCGCCTCAACTGATAGGTTACTTACACACAGTAAACGTTCGACCAGCGTCCGCTTACTCTTTCACTCACTCATACGCTCCCCCTATCAACGGTCTGTCGGGAAATCAATGGTACCTCATGACCCCCTTTCAACGGTAGACAAATTACTCTGAGTGTTCGATACACTCGGACCACTTAAGCTCTCCTTGAACTCAAGATTTTAATCCAGTTGCGTGCACTCACAACCTTCCCTGAATCACACTACAGGCATTCAAAACTCCGCTTGACATTACAACACAGGAACAACACAAAACACCGCAATCTTACAACGCATGACCCTTATACTCACTCTCGACCGATTCTGCTGCTTTTCTCTCGACGCACCGTCAGCACCGTCTTCGACTGGAATTCTTCTTCCGGTTGTCGATGACTAGGGACCTTGGGGAAATCTAAACCTGGCCTAGGTTGTCTTCCTCAAGAAGAAAACCATCATACTTCTGCTACCAACTGCGGGGAATGAGATTTTGATACCGTTTTTAATTAATTAATTGATATTAATCTCATTCTTGTTTTGGACCGATATTTCTGTCAATAAGGAAGTAACAATCAATGAACAGGTTAGACCAACCCCAATAATTGATACGACTCTGAAGAACCACTGACAACTAAATAAAGTTTAAAAGTTTTATATAAAATCAAGATTAAATGCGATTACAAAAAGATCCTCTCCGGATCAAATTCAAGAGTATACAACTAATACAATGAAATCTATTCAGAAGCCTTCCAGGTTGTCGTCTTGATATGAAGTGGTTCTTTCTTATGATCTGCAGTAAGATAAAATCAACAAGTTATCTCTGTCCCTACTCTGTTCTAAGTGACATCCCTAATTCGCAATTTCCTTAACCTAAAAAGGTGTCAGCAGTTTGACTCCCTAAGAAGTTCAAACTCTCTTTAACCTCTAAAGGTATCTTAAGTTTAAGAAGCAGTACCCTCTCTGCCTACCCATCCGCTCTCTTAGGGTCCTCGGCCTACTGCCCCTTTGCGCTCTGATCTCTCCCAGCGCATCTGTTCTGAGCTAATTGCTAATCGCCAATTGCTCCCTTATCCCGGGGATACTGTCCCTAAAATACACAATCACCGTGTGAATGGAACGCCCCTTTGACGCCCACCACATCTCATCTTTCGCAAAGTCATTCTCTGGAAGTTTCCACTTCTTCCTTCCTTTGCGTCGTCCATTAACTTGACCCTTCTCCTTTAGTCGCCATCTTCCGTCTTCTTGTCGATGACTTCATCCGACCTTTTACTTGACATTAAAACATACTTTGACACTCACATCAGACCCTTAAGTTTTATCTCTATATTCCTAACCTCTACTGGTCCTGAGAACGAAGTTCCCAAAACATGTATCAAATTCCTAGGCGCTTCTTGTCACGTTCAGGCTATAACGTTGTCACCTTAAATCTAACAAGTGCTAGACTTCTTGTCTCTCTTGTTCACAGCAAATGTTTCACGACTCCTGTGAGCCCACTAAATTATCAAACAGCGGACTACACCCCTGTGAACCCTTGGCCTAACAGGTTAAAACCACAAATGACCTAAACTCTTCTAACGTTCACACAAAAAGCCCTCTACACAGTGTAACCTTTGGCATACATTTCTATTTCGTATTTTAACTAAAACTCTTACACAGAATATATAGAATATAAGTAAACTTCATCTAAGAATACAACTACATAGAATATAACTATACATTCTCATTTGCCATATCGTTTTATACATCACTAAGCATTTCTATTACATTTCGTTTCTCCGTTTAAACTACACACGTTATATGCATTTTACTTTGCACGTTCTATATGTCGTATACATTTCTACATCCGTTATACTTTTAGCCCACTACTTTGTTCAGGCCTTCTAAATCTAATACATTTCTACAGTGAATACAGTTACATTTACTATGTTACTTTCAACTACATCAGTTAACCTTATGCTGTAAGCGTCAACTTCACGTTACGATGTACAACTTTCCCTACGTTATGTGCTGTGCTTGTAAATACGACTGCCACATACATATAGCACAAAATTGCGCTCTCTCACAACTATGGAGGTCAAACACACCCAGATGTGATTGTGTCACTGTTTTACAGACACAAACCAAAGTGAACCATCGGTCCTGTAAATAAAGGCATTTGTCCATGCAGCAGGGGCGTAACGGACACCCCCGCAGCCCCTGCAGTGCGGGGGGGCCACACTCTTCCATACATGAATGGGGGGCCCCTCAGCTGGTTCCTCCAGGGTGTGTGTCAGACACAGTGTCTCCTGTAGAGCAGATGGCATTTTCTGCCTGCTTTGAGCTGCTCTGCGCTGCGGGCTGACTCAGAAGTGAAGAGAAAAAAACATAACTTTGTTTCTCTTTCACTCGGAGCGAGCCTGCCAGGCCCCTCACAAGAGCAGATCCCCCCTCCCACTCCTCCTCACAGAAAGCGTCTTCCACTGCTAGTCTGAGAGAGGAAGACAGGGGCGTAACACAGGCCCCCGCAGTCCCAGGGTGGGGGTGCGTTCAGGGGGGGGGGGGCCCTCATGGTGCAGGGGACATGGGGGGCCCCTCACTTCAGCGGAAAGGTGTGCACGCCCGCACGCCCAGCCTCCTCGCCTTGGTAAAATATATTTAATTTATACCAGTGCTGCAAGTGCGTGGAGCACAGAATAAAAAGTCACCCTGTTCATTTTAAAACTGTACCTCCGCTGTCAACAACTTTTCCAATAATCTAGACTCTAGTCTAGAGACAACTGTAAACAGGAGCAGCTCGGTGCACAAAACCAGCCTGGAGAAACGCGTGACATCACTGCCTTGTGCCTTCGAGCGCTGCTGAAGGGGTCCCGTCCAGAAGAATGTAAGAAACAAACTTTATTGCAATTTGTAAAAGCGGCTGCTGGTAGGCGTAGGTCATGATTTCAGAGTGACGTGATCTGCTGTTAATGGGGTTAAGGGTGCGCCTCAGTGCCTGCCAGCCACAGAACTCGTTCGGATTATTGCCTGTGCCCCTCTCAGTCACACAGTATGTCTGCTTTGTTTTACTGTTGCGTTACTGCTCAGGTCCCTGGCGGCATTTGAGTGAGACTGCGAGTCACAGCTGAGTATAATGACATGTTGAACCTCTTGGAAGCTGCTTTTCTCATTTCTGCATTTTTAGCTAGAGTCTGATAAATGAAAGTCGTTTATATTTCTTACGTTTTGCAGCAGTTAACTTAGTTTATCGTTCCTCAAATGTGTGCAATTTCTCATATTATTGTTTCCCTCCTCTTCATTGCTTAATTTTGCTCGTGAGAGTGTCACTCATAGTCATTGAAATGTCACTCATAATTACTCTAAAATTATTAAAGTGTCACTCATAGCAATCGGAAACCTTGGCAGCTATGAGAGAGCTGTTATTATTTGTTTAAATCATGTAGTTGAATGGGGTCAGTCCGCTGCTCCATGTATGCAGCTGCTGGTTTCCAAACTGCTGCACTCTGCAATGGCTAATACTTCACGCTGGTTTTTGTCCTTCTGTTGTGGCCTGGGACCCATGTGCGACAGAGAGGCCCTGAAATCTACACTCATTCTCTGCATGCTGACTTGCTTTATTGATTGCCGGTAGTAAGGAGGACCAGTGTGGGCGAGGCTGCTAGGGCATCTGTGTTTTAGCAGGTAAGCTAACTTGCTATGGATGCTCTTGATAAAGAACATTGAAGTTTCAATCAATCTGAGTTACCTTCGCCCCTGTCCTGTGGTGTACTGGGTCTGAAAATGTTGTAGTCATGCAGCCTGACACTGCTCTGGTCAGTTTTCAGCTGCCTGCCATTACTACACTTCAGTTC
Organism: Lissotriton vulgaris; assembly: GCF_964263255.1. Classification (NCBI taxonomy): domain Eukaryota; kingdom Metazoa; phylum Chordata; class Amphibia; order Caudata; family Salamandridae; genus Lissotriton; species Lissotriton vulgaris. The sequence goes on from NW_028249323.1 coordinate 49,875, forward strand.
AATGACTTCTTACTTTCTCGTTGCTCAAATGGGTATAATTTCTGATATTATTTGTATGTCTAAATTGCTTATTACTCTTGTGAAAAAGTGTCACTCATAGTCGTTAAAATGTCACTCATAACTACACTAAAATTGTGAAAATGTCACACTTAGCAATCTGAAACTTTGGCAGCTATGTCTGAGGCTCCTTAATAATTATGATGCACAGTGTGTCCCCTCGTCTGCGCGTCTTCAGGGTGGGGCATAGGGTGGGTCTGGTGACCAATCCCATACAGTCATGCGCATTGCGCAGCAGCGTAATTAAAAGTGCGCATGAGCATGACAAGTGAGATGAGGCATCCCAGGACCCAGCCAGACTACTGAGAAAGACGGTCACCCTGCGGCACCGCCGGGCATAATAATTTAATTATTACTAGCCCCTGCCTGGCTAGCCGTGCCCTTGCCCTCTTCTGCTGCCCGATCGCGCCTGCCACTGAAGCTGCAGGCCAATCCTCAGGTGAGTATGTTCGAGCCGAGGCAGGAGTGGTCCGTGGTGGCGAGGAGTCTCAGTGGGTGATTCGATGGTGACTGACGCTGACTTTGAGCTGGGTTAGTTGTGACTACGAACAGTGGATGACCTGTGAGACCGTACTCTGTAAAATTGTTAACTCTGATCCCTAATCTGGTGAGTGAGTCTTGAACACGTGGAAGTGGAGTGTGTGGTGAGAGTAGGGCAACAAGCTGTAAAATTCGGGTGAGTTTTAAGGGTTGACCTAGGAAATACTCTAGAAAGTTGGACCTAGGAAAATTGGTTCTGACAGCCGAATGTGGCTAGTAAATCGTACCCCTTGGGATGGGAATAATAGAGGCAGTGAGTTTGACTGGAGGCAATACTGGAAGGGGGTTGGGGTTGTTAGACATCTGACTGGAGAGAGGAAGGGGGATCCGGAATGGAGCTTCGGTGTGATACCTGATACATGGGTGGGTCAGATCTCATGCCTTGCTTTGGCGTGTAAATCCTGACACCCTCCTATAATGAAGATGAGCAGCATTATGACCTAGCAGTGACGCTTAATACCACTTTCATATGGATGGTGACTCTAGTATCAGCATCTGGCAGTCAGCAGAGACAGAGATTGGAGCTAGTTAGGAGGTGACTCCTGATGTCCACCACCAATTTAAGGGGCAGTGTCATCAGGCCAGGAGTGCCTCGTAGCGCCACTCTCGAAGGAAGGTTTATCCTAACTGCTTGACTCTTATTGCAGCTCTCGGCAACCATTTACTATGTCAGGGTCCCTGGCCCCTGGTGGGCTTCATGCCATCTATTCTTTGAGGTTTCTCTCAACTTCTTTGCTGCCATGAAGTACAACACTTGCCGCATTTCCATAGATGTGATGGTTGACAAACCTCTTTCATGGATGGTGGCTCGGATACATGACTCGGGGTAGTCTTGAGGGAGTGGATAGATTGAGTGACTTCTTGACTTTGTGAAGAGGATCAGATTGTGGGACACTCTAATCATTAATTCTCCCTGTGTGAAGGGGGAGTGGCAAATTTGGAAACAGAGGGGACACAGAAACATACTTTGTGCTTGTCTTTTCCCCGATCTTTAACTAAAGTATGAGCATAATTGGACTAGTACCCTCCTTCCAAAAGTAGAACATTTCTGGGGTAATGGCCAATACTGCGGACAGCAGGACGTCTGATCTATTTAACATTCCTCGCTGGCTCACTGCCAGCTTCTAGATCTGCCTTTGTTACTTTCTCCTCTAGCTGTGCTTGAGGGGCCATCACAGGTTTTGCCATGAACTAACACTGCAGCAAGTCTGGTATCGATTTTTCAAGTTTTGACCCCAAGTCATAAAATGACTGCAGTTACCGGTGAGAATCTATGGAGCACCTGTCGCATTGTAGTGCTCCAATTGGGTGAATATTTTTCCTGTCAAATCTACTGTGAGAAAGTAATCTACATAAAATACAGGCATTGTTACTCTGCCTGTGGACTCTGGCACAACCTTGTCAGCTGCTCCTTGGGTAATATTATGACAACTAACAGATGTAACATTCCATGGAATAAGTTAACGAACGTCCTCTAGCCTTTCAAGGTTCTTCATCAAGAGTATTTGATCAAATAAAATATAGTTGCATAAACAAGAGGCTAGTATGATGGTCTTTTAAAACATTAACTCATGTTCCATATTTGGAATATGGTCTTACAGTGCACTCCCAGCTAAAATGAATATACATGGTTTTGGTGCAATGGATTGGTAAATTGGGTAAGGTTATCTTGGAGCCAGTAGGGATAGAGGTATGGCTCTACCTTTCAGCTTTTGGGTTATATGTATGGACATCAATATCAAAGGTTTCTGTATCTTACTAGTTCTCAGTAGCAAATTCATTGGGTCTTGGAGAATTGTTTGGTGCTCACCATGGAGGATGCATTTTGTGCTTTGTAGGGGGTGGGAGGGCGGGGTTGGTTGTGTAGGAATTCAATGAATCTGAGAAGAGAAAGGTAGCTTATTAGTGGGCCCATTGGAGCCAGGTGGTTTCTGTCTGAAAAGTTTTTGAGATGGGCGTCGTGGCTTTGTTTTGGATACGATGGGTTGAATCTGAAGCTCTGTGTCAGGGTTGACATTTGGTCTAGAGTTTTCAGTGTAGTTCAAGTGGTATGTTGGTTTCCATGATAGACCTAATTGTGTTTGGATATGACCATTGATGTCAGAGATGGTCTTGTGACTGTGGCTCTACGAAAGCAATTTTTGAGTCTTGCCTCTTTTTCAGAGCTAGAGTTGATGTCTGGGGCTCAGTCTGGAGCTAGTGACTATTGCTCGTCTTTGCAGCTCTTGTTCAGTTTAAGAGTCATGTTTGTGGATCTCCCTTCTGCAGATTTTATAGCCAATTCCCAAAGTCAAGTACGAGTGAGGGAGAAGACACAGGTCTGCTTCAGCTATGTACTCATCACATTCCTCCATCCCAGATAATTGTCACTGAGGTGAATATTCACAGGCAGCGATTTCTGGAAGGAGACTGTAAAGATCCAAAAGTATTCGCCAACCCTGCTAACTTTCTGACTTCTGGGATCTCAGATCACGCCTTTGATGTCCTAACGGGGTGAGGCTGATGTTGGTATTTCTTTTTTGCCAGAAGATCCTCACTCAGTAAGACCGCCCTGGACTATGTGCAATGTTTCATATCTATATGTAGGACCAGCTGATTAGAAAAATATTGTTTGTGATTTTTGCACCACAGAAGTCAACCTTAAAGAAACACTTTGTTCACCATTAACATTGCTAATATGCCGCAACATTAAGCCATGTGCTGAGAAATCCTGACCGTGTATTACAGCCTAAAGGTGCACAGGGTTTGACAGTTTGGGTCCGTTCTTGTGCCCATTGGCCATGTCCGGAGAACCTCTCAAATAATGTGATGTCATCTGAAAGCTTTTACCTTACCTTTTAGATAGCAGCCTTCTTCATACACTTATGTAAGATTACTCCACATTTCTACTCTTGATTACCAGCACTTTGAATTCAAGGTTGTATCTGCTGACCCTTTCTAGAACAAACAAAAAAAAATATATATCTTTTTTTTTTATTTGATTAAACTACTAAACTTTCTGATAGCAACATGTCTAAATCAGTGGTTCTTCAACTTTTGACTTCTTTGGAACCCCACTGGGCCTGTGTACGCCGCTGTTTGAATGTCTATGTCTGACGACCAGTAGAGAACACAGCAACAGCTGTCCCTGCAGACATTGGGAGCTCTTCAGTGTAGCCAGCCCTGCCTGTATCCATATATACAGACAGAGCAGTTTATATGTATAAGTGTGTCACTGTGTTTCCATGTGCTTGTGTGTCATTGTATGTGTGTATCCGCCGCTGCGCGCAGTGCTTAATTTGTGAAAAGATAAGGGTCCAAAGTTTTTATTAGGTGCCCGATGCTTCTGAATGCTCGGGTTTCCAAATACCAAGGCAGTCTCATCTTGATTCGACATCTTGCTTCTTTCTTTCATCACCCTACCTCTCTCTTTGTGTCACTCTTACAGGTTTTCCTCCTTCCTCTTGGTTGTAGGGAGGCTTTGCTTTCTCCTTTTGTCAGTTTACCTCCATTTTCTCCATTTTCTGCGTTCCTTTCTCTGTTATTGTTCAAAATCTATTAGTCAATAACAAATCACGGTACCCAAAAATGAACGCTAGTGTCGACCAGGGGCCCACATTAAGTAATGCCTGTTTGAATGAATGAATTTAATGCATAATTACTTAAAATCGTTGCAAAACTGCGATACTGTATCTAAGTTAATATTTAAAAACATTTCTCACAGGATACTGAGTTATATCTTGTGTACTTCTCATGTATATTGTCCGTCGAGTATTTATGGAACTGCAGGTTTGGGGTTGTCTTTCAAGGTTTCAAGTTATTGTCCATAATGTCAATTCTAATTCAGTTCCTTCATAGTTCTTTGTTCTTCCGCCAGAGGCAGTTCCAGAGACAATAGGATCACTCCTTGGCATTGTTCTGATTGCTGCCTCAGTTAAATAATCTGCTTTTGACAGTATTGTTACAAATTGCTTAGCTTGTATGTTAAGGGTGTTTCCCACTTTCTCATTAGAACTTAGAGAGACAATATAGAGGCATTTCATTTAAATGTTGGCGGTTTCAAATCAAAATATACTAGATTTCTGGGTCGTATCGCAAAGTGGTAGGTGGTGAGCCGGATCGCGGGGCCCCCTCCATGTGCTTTGCAGGGGGGCCCCCTCAAGTTTTGTTACGCCACTGCCATGCAGCAGTTGATGATTTAACATAAGACAATTCTACTTAAGTTGGGATTCGAAGGTATCCCTGAACAAATCTCATTTTTCAGGAAACAACTGTGTAAAGCATTGCTGTACCCAATGGCCCATCTCATCCGAACTCACCTGCAGTAAAAACAGAAGAGACATCCAAGGGTTTCAATGACCAGGGATTCAAAAAGGGTCTACCGCAACCCTCCCACTTTTTGGATCTGATAATTTGTTGATAAATTTAATAATTACATTTGCAGAGACTTTTGTCAATGCAATAGCGTAAACAAGCATTTGCAATGAAATAGTTCTCACATTTACACAAGTTTAAGCTATTGGCATTGTAAATGACAATGCTTTTAATTTATGTTTTAAAAACTAAAACCTAAATAAAAGGCATTGTAATTTGCAATGTCAATAGCTCAAACTGGTATAAATGCGAGACGTATTGCATTGCAAATGCTTGTTTTTGTGTAGTTAATCTTAGTACTGGGGCAAAAATGCAGACCTTTCCGTAACGCAGTTACCTCTTAATGTGTAAAATTGTGAGCTGCAAAATTCATAATAGTTTAGATTGTAGCACACATTGTGCTAATGTCACGATCTTTTTTCTATTTTTCTCTTTGTCTGATTCCCTTCTTCTATCATCCATTAAAAAAAGCTTCGAAAGAATCCAGTAGTCCAGAAATGAAGGGACTTTTGACATACGATGCGCAGTTAATGCATAGCCTCTAACCCTCGCTGATAGGTTGTTTGGCACAGGCAGCATTGACAGATCCCTGGGTGTCCAGGTGGGTCTGGGACAAGGTGTCTCAGTTTCTAGTTCCTCAGGGGGCCCCATGGCGGGTGTTTGAAGAGTGGATACAGTTAAACGGAATTTCAAAGCACCTGGCTTCTTGTTCGAGGGCAATTAAGTAATGGTCACCAGCTTGGAAGCTCAGTTAATTCTTCAGTATTTGTCATTGATCTCCATGTGTGGCTGGTTTGGGTCTGCCCCCTGCATCATTCCCGATAACTCACACAGGGTCTTTCTCTTCAGTCCCTTAGGTGAGCCTCGGCCGCCGTCGTCTCTCGGACAGAAGGAAAAGACTCAGGGTCTTCCACTTCAGTCCCTTAGGTGAGCCTCGGCCGCCGTTGTCCCTCGGACAGAAGGAAAAGACTCAGGTGATTGAAATTACGGACAAAGAAAACAAGATTGAGCACCAGGCAACTGAATGTTAGTGCCATAAGAAGGATTATTTTGAAAAAACTGAAGGACATCCAGCATTCTAAGTTTAAACAATTTCCAGAATCTAGGTGTGGCGAGGAAGTGGGAGCTGAGGAAAGTACTATATCTGGTCTTCCACTTCAGTCCCTTAGGTGAGCCTAGGCCGCTGTCATCCCTTGGACAGAAGGAAAAGGCTCAGGTCTTTCACTTCAGTCCCTTAGGTGAGCCTCGGCCGCCGTAGTCCCTCGGACAGAAGAAAAAGGCTCAGGTGATTGAAATTACTGATGAAGAAAGGAAGATTTAGCACCAGGCAACTGAAGTCAGTGCCATAAGAAGGATTATTTTAAAAAACTGAAGGACATCCAGCATTCTACGTTTAAACCATTTCCAAAATCTAGGTGTGGCGAGGAAGTGGGAGCTGAGGAAAGTACTATACTGTACCACCAGTGAATTCACCACTGTATGAAGATTAATATGATCACTGGATGGTTTTGTATATCAAAACCCTTCTTTATACTTATATTAACCCTCTGTGAACACTGACCTCTGCTTCTACGGACCCTCTGTCGACCAACAACCTTGCTGGAACCTAACACCACGCACTGCCTGAGTCCTCCCGCTGCCGTGCATAACACCACAGATGGCCGCCGAGTGGAGGACTCGGCTTCCCAGGACTCCCTGCGGTGGCGCTTGCCCTGATCGTCACGTTCGGCGCCTGGAGGCGCGATAAAGGTGGGCGTCCCTCGCAACGCGGGACGCGAGCGGGACGCCGGGCTAAGCCCGGGCAAAGGGCGGGCCGTCTGTGGCCGTCCGAGGACGACCTAGGACAGGACGGACCCACCCTCTAACTCCCACACTTCCTGAACAAGTAGGATTTCTTTGACTTGTCTGTTCATTGTAATTTCATAATGGATTCACTATAAACATTGACTTTTGAACTGTATAGCTGCCTACCAACGCTTTCTGCTACCTGCTACATACAAGTATATAATCTTCACAAACATGTCTACTAGAGGCAGCAGGAGTAAGACTGCTGCCGGAGCCGCTGCATTGATAGGTCCAATAGACAGTTTCATCACACGCACTACTGACGCTATCGATCTTAGCATCTCATTATTGCAACGAAGGGTATCTCGGGACTTGGAATTTGCAAAACGCTCCTCATTAGGAAGCATTAAATCAGCTAGAACCCCAGGCAACATCTGTACATCGAGAGCTGAAGACACCAATGACATCATAGCCGTCCCTCACACCTTGCTGAACGAAGTAAATCTATCAGTATCGGACACAAGCACCAATTGTGAGCTGGACAGTGACCTAGAAAGATCTCCCCTTCTAAATGTGGCTCTAACTCCCGAATTAGTTGAGGATACCACCGAGAATGTTCTGGGAGACACACAGGGGGGGGCAATTCCAATAATAGCTATATCTACCACCCAACCCTTGCCATTGACTCGTAAGAAACGTAAACGCACGAAAGGGCAAAAAGGTAAAGCCATATTGGCTGATGTAGAACATCATCATGACTCCCCCAATATAAATAACAGTCACGCTTTCAGAGAAAGAGCTGATAATAATGCAGACTACGATAACTTGATCGAGCGAATCGGGAATCTTCTGATCATATATATATATCGCCGGTTGAATCCAGGCTCGCTCGATTAGAGAAGAGAATTGAAGAGCTGGTATCTATGAATAAAAACTCTCACCCTCCCCCTCTCCTTAACGCGGCTGGAGCACAAAAAGCTAAACCCAATGAAAGCAAAACAGCGCAGCCTCAAGCAATACCCAAAACTGGTGGACCCGCTGAGACAAAACAAAAGACAACAACTAACAAACCAACATCAGTAACCCACCTTGTACCAGCTATGAGTCCTCCCCCAACGACCAGTAGCGCTCACTCAAAAAAACCTCAAACGGCCTCACAACATCTGCCGCAAATTTCCACCCAGGTTAGCAACACAACGGCAACAATACACCATCCGAAGACCCCCTCCAAAATTCCCTACAAAGCTAAGCAAATTCCTCCACGGATCACCTTACCACCAGAATGTGGAGCCTTTGTACTTGTCTTAGTTAATGTCCCTAGGCTCAAGCCAGAACAGTCAGAAACTGTTCTATCATTAAAAAATAAAATACTTTATTGGCTTTCATTAAATTGTAACTTCCCAACGGAATGTGCGGGGGAAATTACGCATGTCCAAAGAGTAGGATGGATAGGCCCTTTGCGAAAAAAATTTGAGGGCGACTGTGTAACACTTAACTTTAGAAACCCTCAATGGGCAGAAAAGACTCTCGCCAATGCCCCCCCACCCTCTACATGGGAATTTAATACCACCTTGCTTCCCCTGGGCTACTTTTATAGGCACCTGCTTCCATCAAATACAAATACACTACCAAACCCTACGAATTTTCTTTATGAAAGGCATTCTCAGCCAGAAATGAAGACTCCCTTCTTCCAACAAAATCCCAAATTTGTTTATCCCACAGAAACAGTACAATGGCATCAGATCCAAAATCGCTTGCTTCCATCAGTTCATCCCTATCTTTCTACTACTCTACATCAGGATTATGGGGATAATCGCTGGAATCAAGCAGTACAGTTGCCAACTACTTCCTACAATATTCCTATTTACAACAGATACAATGTATTCTCTGGCTTAGACAGTAACGATTGACTCCCTACCCCTACAGTCAACTGGGAAGATGCATCCACCTTAGAATTAGGGGAGAACTTAGAACCCGGGGGAATATCTATCTCAATCTCACTGGGGCAACCAGAAAAAAAGGACGCCTTGAGTGTATCATCTCCTCCTAATAATACCGGCACACAGGTTTGTGTGGACAACTTAATTACTGCTACAGACCCAACTAATATTAGTCCTAAACTACATTTTACTTTTTGGAATATTGCTGGCTTAGCATATAAACAAACTAATCCCAACTTTTTGTCTCAATTGAATTCAAGTACCATCATCTGCCTCCAGGAGACTTGGGCAATCACTCCTATACACATAGCGGGGTACAAAACATTCTGGTCCCCTGCAAGGAAACCCCCCTCGGGCAGAAACAGTGGTGGCCTCGCCACCTACATTTCAAACACTATACAAATGGAGGACATTATACCCTTCATAATAAAAGACAACTTCCAACTCATAATTCTAAAAAGGAGAAAACAAGAAGTGTACATATTAGTAAATTTCTACAATAATTTGCCGCAAACTAATTTGCTAAATACCCTCACTGAGATTGCAACAGTCTTGCAAGAACAAACCACAAAATATGCAAAAAATTCATGTATAATAATTTGGGGGGGAGACTTCAATCTTCACTTATGTATGAACAGTAAAAATACCAAATGTGGCATTACCGATGAGGAGGACATCAGCATAACCCATTTCTCACATTCCGTTGAAGGTGAGAAAATGAATGAGGTCATGGCTGAACTACAGCTAGGTTTTCTAAATGAAATAAAAAATCCTCCTGCTCCCTTTTCGCCAACGTTTAACGGAAGAGGATTAACAAGTCTGATAGATTACATACTAATTTCTCCCTTAAATGGGATAGCTATCGATTTGTTTGAAGTAGTAAAAAACCCATTGAGTTACCATTTTCCAATAGTTGCATCCTTTGCGGAAAATATACCACACAAACCCATTAACATAATGACCGTTCTAGCCCAACAAGAACTTGCAATTGGTTCCATGAACGATTATACACTTAAATGGAGGAAAATTGATAAGGAAGCCACAACTAATAAAATAGTCAAAAACTGTAGTGCCGAAATTGGGAACTGTCTTGATCTGAATCTACAACCAAAGGTGGTCATTAACAGTTTTAACGCCGTTTTGAAAAATATACAAAAAGAGTTAACTAGGACTTGTAAGCAAAAGTCAGAAATAAATCAAAATAACAGCTGGTTTAATTCGGCATGTACAAAGGCACACACAAAACTAAAAGAGGCCTTGAATAAGGATAAGAGGGACAGAGCTGAGATTGGCAGACTAAGGAAAGAGTACGCTGCCGCGATCAGGTTAAGAAAACAAGAGTTAAAAGTCGATCTATGGAATCGCCTCAGCAAAAGCACAGAGTTGAAGGATAGTGCAATGTTCTGGCACATAGTAAGGTCACCGTTTTTAACAAATAAAAATGAAACACCCTCCATCAACGTCGCTATAAGCGAAGATGAATGGGTGGCTTATTTTTCAAAAGTTTTTAGTAAAGACACCTCTATAGACATTGACCACCCAGTCCCTCTAACGCAGGTTACATACCCAATAAACCTACAATTCTCCCACAAGGAGGTTCAACTGGCATTAAAAAACTCAAAAACTGGCAAAGCCCCTGGTCCAGATGGGGTCCCAGCTGATGTTTTTAAACATCTACCAGACCTCTGGTCCCCCATACTGACCAATGTTTTAAATGCAACACTAAAGGTAGGGCTATTAGATTCTTGGAAGTCATCAATATTGGTCCCGATCTATAAGAAAGGGGATCGAAATACTCCGTCCTGTTATAGGCCTATCTCCCTCCTGGACTCGCTTGGGAAGATGGCAGGGCGGATCCTTCTCAATCGACTTCAGGAGTGGGCAACTGACCAAGGAGTAATATCTGATATACAATATGGCTTCCGTGATGGCCTAGGAACAGTAAACCAAGCACTTAACCTTTACCTCCTAGCGGGTAAATACATGGAGGCTAAGGGGTCCACACTTTACATGGTCTACGTCGACCTATCAGCGGCGTTTGACTGTGTCGCTCATTCAGCATTATGGAATATAGTGCTGAAAATGGGCGTTGACCCAGCGATTGTTGATTTCCTGCGTGAAATGTACACAGGAACTACAGGTAGGGTAAGATTTGGGACTAAGGGGGAACTTACAGGAAGCTTCAGGGTGGAAAAGGGGGTCAGACAGGGCTGCGTGCTGGCCCCCTTTCTATTTACTGTCTACACTAATGGACTGGAAGCCGCGATGCTTCAAGGCAGTAAAGATTTACCTACAATAGCTCGTCGGCAAATACCTGCATTATTATATGCCGACGATGCTGTCATTTTAGCAAGAACCCCAAATGAACTCCAATGTGCAGTAAACAGATATTGTGCGTTCATGGCCACCTTGAACTTAAAACTATATGTTAAGAAAACTTACACTATGCAAGCCGGGAAGGGGTCTGGGAAGCACCGAAGGTTGTTTGTAAAAGGTGAACCACTAGATAGAACGGCAACCTACCCATACCTGGGCATAGTAATAGACGAGAAGTTCAAGTGGATCCCAGCGGTTAATGCCAGGAAACTTGCCTTCTTGAGGGAAACTGTCTCATTAAAAGCATTTTCACAAAAACTGGGCCAACGTCCAATACAAGCAATGAGAAAAATGTATAATGCAAAATGCATATCCATGGCAATATATGGGGCAGGAATATGGGGATATGTAAACGTTGAAGCCATTCAAAAAATTGAGAATTCCTTTTTACGATATTTACTTGCGGTCCCAAGGAATACCTCCACATACGCATGTCACACAGAATTGGGACTAGACTATATAACAGACATCATAAAACTACAGCCAGTAATGCTGTGGCGTAGAATATGGGTTACAGATCAATGCCATTTAACGAGATCCATCATTGAAGACACTTTGAGTCTCGATCAGTGTAAAAAAATCAAATGGCTAACTTACATCAAAGCTATTCTTGAGGACTTGGGCTACAAGAAATATTTTGATTATCCTTCTAGGATAAATGAAATTTCTAAGGCGGATCTAAAAAAAGAATGCCTTGCACATCTGAGGCAGATACGCCTAGTAACCGAGATCCACAAACATTCTGTTCAGAAAGCCATACTAGTGCAGACTGTCTTTGAATCGGAACCCTATTTGTTTTATAATCTTACCCAATATGTAAAAATGCTGCTAACTCGCTTAAGGTTTGACATGTTTCATTTGCTAGTTTCCTTTCCAACCCAAAATGACTGGGCGTCCACACGGACATGCTGTCCATGTGATTTGGTATCTACACAATCAACCATACATACTATTCTATTCTGCAAATTCTTTGTAGAACCCCGTAGACGTTGGTTACTCCCCATCCTAAAACTTTGGGGGCTTCGCCAATGCCGTCCTGCATTCTTGGCACTACAATATTTAGAAAATGAAGAATATGCTAAAGCAATTGTACGTTTTCTTAAATTTTGTATTCAACATCGTCGCAACCTATGAATTGATCTGATTAGGAGAGATACAATGAAGGCGCACACATTTCTAGGTTCTAAGATGAATATAAATTATATGATATATCTTGCTGCTTCCTTTTTATCAGACCTGCTTTTTTAAATGAATTCTAATTGTTTTTAGCATTTTAAAATTGTGATCTTAAAACACGATCAACTTTGTAAATTGTATTTTATGAACTTTTATGGTGTTCTTATCAAATGAACTACCGAATAAAGTATTTTTGATTTGATTTGACATACGAAAGAAAAGCATGGCTTCTTTGGAATACAGAGAGCATAATAATGACAGATGCCTGCAGAATTATTCCATCTAACAAAAACATTGGAATGTTTTAATAAAGGAGACCCCAGAATCTCATACAGAAAATCAAAATCACCGAAGAATGACAGATCATATGAGCTATGCGGTGTCCTTACTGGAATGCAGAAAAGATATGCTGGAAGCTCAAAATGTAAAGGGACGGAATTTATTTTACAACACAAAAGGGTGATTAATTCTTGTGATTTTACATAACCAGTAGGAAAACAGAGGTGCGTGCCCAGGTAACACTCCTACATGCGTTACGACTCTACCTGGGAAGACTGCACCACTACTGAAAAAAAATAACATATTGAATACTGTTTGTGCTAATATGTCAGAGATGCAAGGTAAAGAAAAAATGGCGGAGGAGCTGTTTAGTAATATAGGTACATGCATGACAATACAAAACATGCATTAACAATGCAATAGGTCTCGGCTTTTAATAAGTTAAAGCCATTTGCTTTGCTATCCAATACCATTAGCAAAGCAAATGGCTTTAACTCAATCAAAGGCGAGACCTATTGCATTTTCCAATGCTTCCTGTTCTTTAGATAACCCCAAGAATGCATAGGCAATGAATGCGGGAACTTGGAGCAGTTCTGTGTTTGTTATCTGATGTTTCTTTATGAACTTGCTTTATGCTGAGCCAATTGTCCTTAAGGGATTATTGTTGGAATTATGTTGTCTGTACATTGTAGCTTACATATATAGACAATCTGATGTGCTTTAAATTCCATGCCCCTTCACCATAAAATCAATAAAGTGGTTTCGAAAAAAACATGTTTATTTTTTTATTCATGGAACTCTACAACTTTCTAAAAAATAAAGACGGCAATTACAAGAGCAGACCTGGACAAGGGCCCTCCCCCTATACTACAATACATGGCAAACCTAAACAAGGTCGGACACCAGACGTCACACATATACAAACTCCTAAGCCCAGTGACATCAAGACTAAACAACAAAACACTTGAATACTGGGAAGCCCTAGATACTAGACAACTCAGCGAGAAAGAGAAGTCTCGCTTTTCCCAAAACAAAGTCACCCCAACCCTAGCACAAACTAAATACTGGCTCCTCCACAAAGCATACTGGACCCCAGCCCGCCTTGCAGCGATCGGTATACGCAATAACGACTTATGCTGGAAATGCCACAAACAAAAAGGGGATCTGGCGCACCTTATCCTTTACTGCCCCAAAGTCAAGTCCTTCTGGGGTAAAATAAAGGACTTCATAAACAGTACACTAGGGCTCTCAATACAGCTAGATTTCCAAGGGTTAGCCATCGCCTTCATGGCCCCCGAAATCCAATCCAAAAATGACAGCGACCTGGTTGACCTCCTACTCACAGAGGCTGTCAAGACAATCCTAACGAACTGGAAAGACACAGGAAAGGCATCCTTCAAAAGCTGGTTCAACTGGATCACCTTCTTGCGGGGGACGGACAACATAACCTCTCAACGTGCACCCAACAGGTACACAGACAAAATATCGATTTTTAAATATCGATATGCAAAAATATCGAAGTTTAAATATCGATATACAAAAATATCGAAGGTAAGTAATATCGACAGTCTAAATATCGATATTGGTATGATATCAGTAATATCGAAGTTGTAAATATCGATGTTAATAATATCGAAATTAATAACTTTGATGTTACTAATATCAATTTTTAAATACATTTAGTGTATATTATATTGTATTTATTATGTTTTATTATTTATTTTTAATGTTATTTTATTAAATATTGTCTTTTAGTACTGTAGCGGGTTGTGGGTTTATAGGGGAATAGGGTGGGAAGTAATTTAATTATGTTAAATTAATTATTAATTAGTAGGAATTATTAATTAATTAATTGAGAATTAATTTTAAATAATTTTAAATTAATGTATTAATTGATAAATATGTTCTGTAGCGGGTTATGGGTTTATAGGGGAATAGGGTGGGAAGTAATTTAATAATAATTAATTAATTGATATATGTTTGTAAATATTTTAAATAATTAATTGGTAATTAATTTCTATTAATCAGTTAATTAATTATTATAATTTTTTTCATATTTATAATTGTTAATTAGTTGGTAATTAATTATTAATAATTATTTAATTAAATTAATTAAAGTAATTTTTATATATATTATTTATTGTTATTCTTAATTAATTAATTGTGCAAAATAATATTAATTATTAAATTAAATTAATTACAGCAAATGTGCTAATATATTTACTTTATTGTTATTGTTAATTAATAATTAATTGGTAATTAAATAATATTAATTAATTTTGGGTACAGGGGTATTTTTAGGGTTCAGGGTCAGTTTTCAGTTCATGGGTACAGGGGTATTTTTAGGGTTCAGGGTCAGTTTTCAGTTCATGGGTAAAGGGGTATTTTTAGGGTTCAGGGTCAGTTTTCAGTTCATGGGTAAAGGGGTATTTTTAGGGTTCAGGGTCAGTTTTCAGTTCATGGGTAAAGGGGTATTTTTAGGGTTCAGGGTCAGTTTTCAGTTTGTGGGTAAAGGGGTATTTTTAGGGTTCAGGGTCAGTTTTCAGTTCATGGGTAAAGGGGTATTTTTAGGGTTCAGGGTCAGTTTTCAGTTTTTGGGTAAAGGGGTATTTTTAGGGTTCAGGGTCAGTTTTCAGTTTTTGGGTAAAGGGGTATTTTTAGGGTTCTGGGTCAGTTTTCAGTTCATGGGTAAAGGGGTATTTTTAGGGTTCTGGGTCAGTTTTCAGTTTGTGGGTAAAGGGGTATTTTTAGGGTTCAGGGTCAGTTTTCAGTTCATGGGTAAAGGGGTATTTTTAGGGTTCAGGGTCAGTTTTCAGTTTTTGGGTAAAGGGGTATTTTTAGGGTTCAGGGTCAGTTTTCAGTTTTTGGGTAAAGGGGTATTTTTAGGGTTCTGGGTCAGTTTTCAGTTCATGGGTAAAGGGGTATTTTTAGGGTTCTGGGTCAGTTTTCAGTTTGTGGGTAAAGGGGTATTTTAGGGTTCAGGGTCAGTTTTCAGTTCATGGGTAAAGGGGTATTTTTAGGGTTCTGGGTCAGTTTTCAGTTCATGGGTAAAGGGGTATTTTTAGGGTTCAGTGTCAGTTTTCAGTATTTGGGTAAAGGGGTATTTTTAGGGTTCTGGGTCAGTTTTGGGTTTTTGGGGTACAGTCGTACAGGGTAAAAATTAAATAAATTTAAATTAAATCAATTAAATGAAATTACAAAATATAAAATTACATTAAATGTTTACGTTTTTAATTTATTTTAAATGTATATGTATTAGTTTTAATTTTTTAATTATGTTTTAATCTTTTTAATTAATATTTGTAACATTATATGTATTTTATAATTATTTTAACATTATTATTAATATATTTAAAAAAACGATATTTTTAATTTCGATATTTTTGTACTACGATATTATTTTTTCGATATTTTTGTACTTACCTTGTTAGGGATAGGATTCCGATATTTTTGACTTCGATATTTTTGTCCCGATATTTTTGTATGTCGATATTTTTGATTTCGATATTTAGTCAGACATTCCACCCAACACCAACGCTAAAGGGGAGATGTGCTCTCCCTGGACAAATGCCTGAGCACACACAACCCACCTTAGGCAGTCCTCCGTGGCTCAACACTTTCATACCCAATAGCCGCACACCGCAAACTGGGACAACCAGGGTGGCTAACCACTACTCGAACAACTCAGTCCTCCTTTCCTGTCCTTTCTCTCCTTTCCTACTTCTGTTTCCCTTTCCGCGGGGGGAAAACACAAACCCCATTATTACACTGTAAGCCAAGATCATGATTACTTAGCAACGCCTATACAGGCCACATGTATGATTCCGGAGAAGACGTTTGTAACCCAACAGGCGCACAATGTGACTAATATTGCCCTCACGCTAATGTGTACCTGTACACTGTACTCTGTATGTATATAAACTCTTTTCCTAATAAAATCAATTGAAATTAAAAAAGGATCACTTAAACTGCTCACAACTATAAGTGGTGAGACTTGGGGTGTTACCCTCGGCTGGACACAGACAGAGTGCAGGTTGATGGGTGCTAGGAGGATTACACACCCAACGATCGAGGTGTGGTTGTGTGAGGATGGTCAGGCAGTCGAGGATTTTGAGCTTGCAATGGGTTTGACTTAGGAGAAGGGGCAGGTGGGGGTGAGGCTGTAGATGGGTTTGAATACCAGACTGAGGGGTCCCAGTTGTGAACTGTGTGCCTCCGGCATGACAGGGTGAAAAGGGAAGAGACGACCTAGGCAAAGTGGTGTGGGTGACAAAGCTGACGTTTCTGAAACGAGAGGACAGTAAATATTTCAAGGCACTATGGGGCAGATTTACAAGCCCCTTGCGCCACTTTTGCATCACTTTTCCCATGGTAAAAGTGAAGCAAAGTGGAGCAAGTGGCTTGTAAATCTGCCCCTACGAGTATTGCCTTGGTTAGTTACCTGGTAATGGAGAAGCGCGGGCGCTGCAAGGCCTTTCAGTGACTAATGGGAAAGAGATGGGCAGACCTTGCATTTCACAGATGAGTGGAACTAACGCTGAAACTAGGCCAGGAAACGGGCGGTGGGCGGGGGATACAGGGGCATATTATCAAGGGATTTATCTCTGCTTTTTTAGCTTTAAAAGCCAAGAAAGCGGAGATAAAATGATCTCCCTATCAGCAACAGGGTGCTAACACGCAAATTCGCATGATAGCACCCTTTCTCTCTACACTTCCCCTTGCATGTCTAATGCGATGCAAAGGGGGCGTTCCAGAGAAAAATAATAGGAGAAATGTTGTTAACCGACATTTCTCCTATTATCAAGGATATTGTTAACCCTTTTAGAGATAAAAAAGCAGCGCTAACCGCGGTTAGCGCTGCTTTTTTTACACCTGGTATTTTCCTGACTTAGCCATGATATCCTATGGAAGGTGGATATCATGGCTTAGTTTGTGAGCCCCTATCATCAAGCTAACGCCAAAGTTCGAGAGATTATCGTTGGTTTTCCAGCAATAATCTCTCATTTGGCAGTTAGCGCGAGGATTTTTATCACTTCTGAGATAAGCGTTGCTAATAGCACGCTATCTCAGTGATAAAAATCCACGCTACCCGGCGATAATTATCCTAGGGCTAAGTGCGCTTAGCGATAATTATCGCTGGGGCTTCATAATATGGCCCACAGAGACGAGAAAGAGGGATTTGGGTGGAAGCCGTGGGGGACGTACATGGGTCTATCCGGACTAACCCAATAAAACAATAACCTACTGTGCAGGCTTTGGCATTGCAACACTCCATGCTTAATTTGTAAAACGAATGAGTGTCGGTGCCCAAAGCGCTACTCAGAGGTCCGCGACCAGGATTATTAAATGTCGGTGTGCGGAATACCAGAGCCGTGCAATCCTGACCAGGCTCTTCGTCTGCGGTGCAGAAAGAGAGACATAGGGCCATATTATCAAGAAAGGGCGATACATTATCGCCGCTTTTATCGGCGGTGATAATGGGCTTGATAATATGCCCTTGTAAATTCCCATAGAAGCCCAGGTTAACACCAGAACCTGGGCTTCTATGGGAATTCACAAGGGCATATTATCAAGCCCATTATCGCTGCTTTAGCGGCAGTTTCCTGCTGATAAAAGCGGCGATAATGTATCGCCCTTTCTTGATAATATGGCCCTTAGTGCTGTTGCCCGAATACTGGCCGATTTCAGCGAAGACGTAGCAGCACCCGTAGTCATTATATGGCAATTTTTTGGGCACCGGTTTAAAACAGCGTGAACCAACTGTGGAAGAAAAACAAGAACTAAGCTATAGAAATGCTGATGACATAACACGGGCGCATATATGACGCAATATGTGCATACATAGAAGCGTGTACATGTCTATATCCGCTCATAGGAGTGCGCCCGGATCGCTGCACACAAGAAGGAGTGTGTGCGCCTATACTGAGCAGTATCGCGTCTCAATGCACACACATCAGACTGCAAGCGCACACAGGCACACCAAGGAACCAATGTGTACGGTCATATACCAGCAGCCTGTACTATATATGATGTAAAGTCACATATCTACCCAAGTCCGCATGTGTTTATATATGAACTGTGCATATTAATTTGCATATCTATATCTCGACATGCAAGGACCAAGCAGTGCCTGTGTGTGTCGCAATAATCACTTTCAGCCTGTGCCACGCTGCAGAAGCCTGGACGTGACAGTGACTGAATCACGCGGTCTGAGAGCGACGCGTCGGGTGTATCTGCTCTGCATCTTATCATGTCAGACACCTGAGGAATGACAAGCAGGCAGACAGACCACCCCTCAGTGGGAGGGGCTGCAGTACATAGGGAGCAGGCCGGGTGGCGTAATAAGGGCACACTGGAGTCGCAGTAAAGTTCAGGGTCAGGGAGTGGTGGGGCGACATGTCCCTGAGGCTGAGGTGAGATATTCACACCCTGAGGTGACCGTAATCAGAGGGGGGCGTGTGGTAAATATTTTACCTAATCTATTTTTCCGTATAATTATCATTACAAGACAGCTCATAAAAATAAGAGGCAGAGTCCGTGGTATCTGAGTCTTACGGGTTTTAATGGAAAAACCTTGAGGTTGGAGATCATGTTCCGTCACCACTAGGGTTCGGGAAGGGACAGTCAACGTTTTATTAACAGTACACATTATATATAACAAAGTAGCTTCATTAAGTCCAATACAGTAGGCGTAACAAGTGAAAAGAAGAAGATAAGAACACATGTGCGTAACAGGGGGGCGTGAAAGAAGGCGTGTAATAGGCGTACACGGAGGCATATAATGTGAACGTAATGTAGACGTCACAGAAAGTGTCATAAGTGGGTGTGTGCACAGAGGTAATCTGCAGAGTCAGCAGGAAGTGAGGATGCGCGCGCAGCTAGCATGACGTGACATAGACGTGTAACTGGGGGGAACTTTAATACTAGTAGAGGAGACAGAAGTCTGGGATGTCAGAACGACCTGGACCTATAACATAACTGGTATCTTATGTTTGGAGGATGTATTATCTGAAGTAAAAGGTCTCTCGGGCAGAGGCTAATCTATACTGAATGCTAGTGTGTGCATATGTATCTACGTGTCTACGTGCAGGGGCCATGGGCCTACTATGGCAACGGGAACTGTAAATTACTTGCATGGAGACAGGAAGGCTTGCTCTTTGCTCTGCAGCCGGGGAGATGTTTACCTAAATCACTAGACAGGAATGTATTTTCGAGGAGGCTGAACAGATAACTTGAAGGCAAAATACGATTTTGGCAGGCAGGCCAGGTTGAGCCAGGCACCGCTTCGCTTGACAGGAAGTAAGGCAGAGGTCAGGGATACGTGTCCATGCTGCAGCTTTCAGAGGCAGGAGGCAGAAAGGGCTCGGAGACAGAAATCAGGGCCTAACTCGGCAGAGCCAGGAAAAACGTGAAAGTGTACCATGTAAAGACGTTGGCATGGTATGGTTAGGAACTGAATTATCGATCCATTCATGGTGGATCTGAAAGAGGACATGTTAACGTTGGACGCAAATGTATTTGCGTCTTCATATTCGGTCATGGAGGGAAATTACATGTACTTGAAGCACGTACATGGAGACGTTGGGGTACACGTTAGGGGACATACTTGACCATAAAAATTTCAATTACCTCAGGCGGGGTGCTGTGGTAATGGCACACAGGGTTTGAAGTAAAGGGGGGGCACAATGGATGGAGGACTGGAGTGCCGGTCCATAGTGTGGAGCAGGGAAGGCGGACAGAAGATGCACACACGGGAACTGCTTTTACTGGCGGCGAGAAAATAGTCCCCAGTGTATCATGCTGCCAGTAAAGCATCCAGTTTGCGTGCACATCTTCCGTCTCGTTTGTATCCCCGCGTGCACGTGGGAATTTTATTGATTCCAAAAGTCCTCTGCATGGCAGAGCAGCGCATGCGCTGCTTTTCGCCAGCCGAGACCTAACAAGCATTGGCATAGCTAACAGGTCCTGCTTTTGGTACCTTATAAGAATTTAGTTATGCAGCACAATATCCTTGATGCAACATCAACCTAAACACATATAAGGTACCAAAGGCGAGCCCTGTTGTTTATACTTTTTTAGAGTAAGAGGAATCAAAGAGGCGAAAAGTCACAGTTGCTGTAGAAGAGAAGGAACGGACGTGGCAACAGGTACAGAATATGTGTCCTATCTAATCATGAATATAAGTTTTGCCATTTGCTATGGCATAGATCAATGTTCGGGTGGATTAAGGGGGGGGGGGTTATATTAGTACGTTGTTTGGTTTTGCTTGAATCAAAATAAGGTGTTGTGTGAACTAATACTTTATTTAGCTCGCACCTATGGATGTTGGCGAGATGATTATTCACAAAAAACTAAAAGTTGTGAACTATAAAAAAGAAATGAACAGCTGCTCTATTCAACGCTTATCAGGAGAGGCCTACCCCACTCCCCAACCTATAGAGAACTAAAGAATGACACAGCCTTGCCTTGGCATCCGGAGTCTGCCAAAAAGCCACACACCTTAGTTTTATTGTTTGCCTCAAGCCCTTGTCGCATTTCGCGTTCTCTTTTAGCTTTTCAGGCATGACAACACTCTAGCAGCGCGCGCGCTGTCAGAGCCCCTCATCTGCCCTGCCATAACCTGGCCCTTAATAGCCTCTTACTCAATGGTTTTGTGCTTTTGCCAGTAAGGCACAGTATACAGCACCTGTCATTTTTTGTCTGAATGAGTAACTGTGCCACTCTGACCTTGCAATTTAGAATTGTTTTTGGCGGAATACGAGTTTTCTCTTTCCAGTAATTCAATATTTGTTTTCAAAGCCTTATTTATGTAGTGTTGGGTTTTGCAAGTTATGCGAGATGCCATAATGTAAACTTGACATTCCTGTTTTCATTTACTCAAAACAAAATACGCGTTAAGGCATGTGCACCGTCACAAATCAAAATAACCCCACTGAACAGCACATGCTGGCTTTCGTGCACGTCATTGACGTGCACCTCAGAACCAGACGGCTGGCCATAAGGACAAGTAAGCACTGCACAAGTAAGCACTGCACAAGTAAGCACTGCACAAGTAAGCACTGCTGCAGAATAACAAGATTACACTCTCATGAAGACGGTGCAACGGACCAGTGGTGCAGGAGTTACTGCCTTACTCAGAAACATCTGGAAAGAGTCTGTTTCGTTAATCATGGTTAATCCAAATAAAGGAGAAAGAGCCGACCTGGGATGAACGGGTGTCTGTCTGTCCTCTGTTTATCGTCGTCATGAAGGGCCGGGAGGCGAGGAGGCTACAGGGTGGCGCGGGATCAGGACAGACAGATCCTATACCCACTGCCCGTGGCTATCGCTAACCCTCATAAAATGTAAGCAAAGAATGTATATGTTGTTCTCACTGGGGGCATTTCTAAGTTAGTCATCGCGGTTTCTCTTAGTAGACAACGGTATGTTCAGCAGTCTGGGCAACCATTCAAAAAAATACCAGACAGCGGAATAAGGACCCCGAGGTTTATTGTTATTATTCACCAGAGCTGTGTTTACTTATTTTAAAAGCGTGCGTGCCCGCTGAAGTGCGCACCACAGAACGCGCCCAGAAAGTAAAAGCAACACACACGACATGGAGTCCAGCACAGACTCATACCTAAACAAGCTGGTAGTGGTGCGCACCGACCCAAACACGTGGCCCCTGCACGCCGCTGCCGGTACTTCACTGTTTGTGAGCGGAAAACAAGCGCGGCGCGGCAAATTAAAACCATATGGCCCTGCACGCCTCTGCTGGCTCCCGAGAGCAAAACGCTCTGGGAGTAAACCTTTTAAAAGAAGCTGGGACTTCCATACGCCATTAGCGAATTGCGTAATAAAGCCAGACGTAAAGGCCAATGGCGTGTGAGCCCCACATGCACGAGCATTTAGGAAAGCTGAATTGATGGCAAGAGGTCGTTTTCCTAACTGCGCATGCGCTGCGCTAGGCTCGACAATGACGAGGAACAAGGGTCTCAAAGATCAGTTTAAAAAATTGGAGAAATTAAAAATGGGTGAGCAATCTAAATAGCATGCAGTCACCCTGAACAGAATCCCGAGGGGATATTTTCAATATATGATGATCGCGATGAAGATCTCCTACTAAAATGGGAGAGAGAATTCAAAATTTGCAAACATTCGTGACAAGAATTTTCAATTCTATTAAGGACTAGGAGGCGAGGATTATGCTATCTCATTTCTTTAATGAAATGCCCAGCAGCCATAGAAACAAATAAACTACAATACCCAGAAACTCATGGGTAACAACCATAGAGTATGTGGTATAAAAAGGTCATAGAGACAGTCACTCCTCCTCTTTCTTTCGTCAGAACATATCCAGTAAAGCAGAACAAAGCCAATCTGGAAAGTCAAATAAGGAAAACAGCATCACCAATCCAGGAAGTCCAAGGAATGTCCAAAAGGCAACCAAGTGAAGAAAACTGAAGCTGGAAGACTCCGAAGGACCAGGAAGGCAGACATCAGGCAGGTCGGAAAACTCCTCATTTGGGATCAGATCCTGAAAAGAAGACAAAGCCGTAATACCAAGCTATGCACAATACTGAGCATAAAGCAAGGGAGGGTGAATAAACAGGGTGCAGATAAGGCAAACATCATAAGCATAAATGCAGAATATGAATAACAGTAAAAGCATACAATAATGGGTGGGATAATCCTTGCCTCCTAGTCCTTAATAGAATTGAAAATTCTTGTCACGAATGTTTGCAAATTTTGAATTCTATTACAGGACAGGAGGCTCTGGTTATGCTTGTTTAAAGCTGATCCACCACCACAGAAGCAACAGTAGCAAAAGGTTTAAAATAAAACGTCTTGAAAACAGAGTCAGAGGACCAATCAGCGGCCTTCATAATGTCAAACAAAGTGACCCCATAGAGAAAGCTTTAGAAGCCATGGCTCCACGAGCTGAGTGTGCCCCAAACACAGAAACATCAATCCCAGCCTCAGCTATGAGCCAACGAACCCATCTAGCTAAAGTAGCCGGGGTGACAGGGCAGAAAGGCTTTTGCAAAGCAATTAACAACTGACCCTGCATATCTGAACGAAAAGAAGCAGTACTTACTTCATAATCCTTGAGACATTGGACGACACACAGATTAGGACGAGCAGGGAAAGCAGGATAGGAAATCACAGTAGTGTTTGTCTTAGTACGTCTGGTAAGGTGAAAGGTAACGCCCTCCGGCGTGAAATGACGGCCGGCTAAATCCAAAGCACGGACATCAGACACCCGCTTGCAAGAGATCAGACACAGTAACATAGTCAATTTGGCCGACAGATGCTTACAGGACAGCAATGAATTAACAGGCCAGGACTCCAGAAAATGGAGAACAACCAACACGTCCCATAACGACACGTATTTAGGACGTGGAGGATTCACCAGATGAAAATTGTTAACCGTGCATTACGCCAAACCAGAGGACACCAGGGAAGCCAAAAAATTCACTATGGCAGAGATATCCGCCGAAGCGGGATCAACTTGCCGTTGAACACACCAGTCACACCAACGCTTCCAGGATCCCCTGTAGCGTTTGTGGGTGTTGGAAGACCAGGCATCACTAATGAATCTGGAAGCATCCGCAGAAAGGCCTGGGACCGACCAGCGTTCCCCGAAATCTGCCACGCTAGCAGAAGGAGAGAGCCTGAGAGAATCAGGGGATGCGGATTCTGAAGAGGATCTAACAGGAGATTCCACTTCCGGGGAAGAAGGAGCGGCACTGCACAACTCATCTCTAAGAGAACCGGGAACCACGGTTGAGCCCGCCACAGAGGACCAATCAAAACAATCTCCGACTGGAACCGTTTCGTGTAAGCCAGAACCCTGGGTATCATCATGAAAGGGGGAAAGGCATAACACAGAGTCGACGGCCACTGCTGAAGAAAAGCATCCGTGGCCAGGGCCTCCGGATCCGGTCTCCAACTGAAGAACAGTGGGAGCTGAGAAGTGAGCCGGGAGGCAAACAGATCCATGTGACACGGCCCCCAAGTCCGGAGAAGAGCGCGAAAGGCGCGGGGATGCAGCCTCCAATCACTGAAGTCTTTCAGGTGTCTGGAATGCCAACCCGCAATCTGATTCTCGTGGCCGGGAAGGTATTCTGCAATATCCGTGATCTTTTGTTGCAGACAAAAATGCCAAAAGTCCTTGGCAATCTCCGCCAGAAGCTTCGAGCGAGTACTGCCCAGCTTGTTGATGTAACGGACTGCTGACACGTTGTCCATGCGGAGAAGAATACAGAAGTGGGACCGAAGGGGAGAGAAACACTTTATCGCAAAGGACCCTGCCAGGAGTTCCAGGCAATTGATGTGCAGGGAAAGCTCCTGAGGAGACCAACGACCCCCCGTCGAGACGGAACCGTACCGGGCTCCCCAGCCCCATTAACTGGCATCCGACTCGATCACCAACTCCGGTGAACTGCCGAAGAGGGCTCGACCATTCCAGGCCTCCATGTGGTCCAACCACCCCTGCATCTCCCATTTTGCCTCCTCCGATAGAGGAATCTGGTCCGAGTATCGAAGACCTTTGCGGAGATGACGAATCTTCAGGTGTTGTAATGCCCTATAATGTAGAGGCGCCGGGAAGATCGCTTGATTGGAGGAGGCTAACAGACCGACGACTCGTGCTAATGACCTCAACGACACAGTCGGTTTGGAAATAACAGTAGTCAGCTCTCTCTTGATATAACGTATTTTCTGAGCGGGTAAGAGAAGTTGACAGGTAAGAGAATTGACTTGGAAACCCAAAAAGTCCAACACTTGAGTCGGGACCAAGCCAGACTTCTGGAAGTTCACAAGAAACCCCAGAGACTGCATAGAGATCGATGACCCAGTTCAGATGGGTCAACACTTGAAAAGGGGATTCCGCCAGAATGAGGATGTTGTCTAGATAAATAATCAGACGAACACCCCTGGCGCGCAGAGACTCCACTACCGGTCTCAGAAGTTTCGTAAAGCACCAAGGCGCTGACGATAGGCCGAACGGGAGAACTTTGTACTCGTACCATTTCCCCAGCCATTGAAACTGCAGGAAACGCCCGTGAGGTGGAAAAATCGGGACAGACAAGTAAGCGTCTTTGAGGTCCAGACGAACCATCCAATCCTTCTCGCGCAGAAGATCCCTCAGCAGATGGATGCCCTCCATCTTGAAATGCCTGTAAAGTACTCCCCCGTTGAAATCCCTCAGGTTGAGAACCAGGCGAGATCCTCCCCCTTTCTTTTCCACCAGGAAAACCGTGCTGGTGAACCCCTGAGGAAGGCGCACGGTCAGAACTAAAGGCCTCTTTTAACAGGAGAGATTCCAGTTCTGCAGAAATGAACTCCTGATCCTGAGTGGAAAAGTAAAGTGGAGAGGGAGGGTGGGGCTGAAGCTGACGATGATAGAATTCTATCCGATAACCCTGAACAGTTTCCAGAACCCAAGCATCGTTGGAGATCAATCGCCAATCATCAAGGAAAAACTGTATCCTGCCCCCAAGAATCACACTGCATACTGGAATCAGGCCCACCTGATGTATTGAAATCCTGGTATCCACCATAGGATCCTTCAGAACGACCCTTCTGGTATTGCCCACGCACTTTTTCGGAAGAATAGAACTTGGACCTGTTGTAGGAACTGGAATCCTGTTGACCGCCTCTGTGGGACTGGTTTCTTCTTTGGGTGTTCTGACCACGGCCGAACGAACGTCCCCTACTACGTCCGGCCCTGCCAATAACCGGACGAAATGCTCGGCGTAAAGTGGCCTGAGCCTTGTCCAAACCACTGAACGTATTAACAAACTTGGTCAGTTCTTTTAAGAAGGACTGGCCAAAGAGTAAACCTTGAGCATCTGGACCCGCCTCAGAAGTGCAAAGTTCAGCAAGCTTCGGGTCAGGCTTTAGAAGAATCGAGCGACGACGCTCGCTGGAAAGGGCATAATTCTCCGAACCCATTCAATCAATTCATCAGGATCCACCATAGCCGCAGATTCTTTAGCTACAAAACCAAGGTCCAGAATCTTGGTGAGTGGGATCTAGAACCTTGTCTTGACAAGATCGCCAAGAGCGGTCCAAGCTCTTCTTAGGGTCTTTCGCATATTTGCAAAGTTAGGTAAGCATTGTGGGATCAACTTCGGGGGTGTCTGCAAGATGGTCCGCCAGGTCAGGACGCGGACATTCGGAGTGAAGGCGAGCTCGCTCCTCTTTGTCAAAAGGCTGACGTATGTGAGTTTGCACATACGCAGCCACCGCAGGGGAAGGAAGCGAGGCTGAAGAATTAGGGTGGACAATGTCCGAGGGTTCAAAAGTCAAGACAGGTGGGTGAGTGGGAGCATCCGCGAAATGCTCTTTGCATACCTTCTTCTTTGGAGGAGGTCTAGCATGGTCAGATGATGAAGACGAATCCTGGTCATCCGTATCCACAGGGGAAGAAGTGGAAGGCGCACCCACCTTGGGTACAGGCTTCACAGAATGCAAGGTTTTTGCCAATTTTTTGAAATCCGAAGAATGAGGATTTTTAGGGGAGGAAGAGGACTTGCGCGAAGAAAGAACCCAACCCTGCTGCGGCGCATACTGGGTCAAATGATGCTTCAAAGGCGTAATGGCTCTAACCAAAGCTTTATTGACGGAATGCTGTACCCCCTGATCAAGAGCCTCCATCAAATCATATTCCAAGGACTCAGGGGCTTCCTCATCTTCATAATAGTCATCCCCGTAATATGAATCACTCATGGTTCTCACTGAGTGAGAAATATAATCAGCCCACTGGATGACTAGAATCCGGTTTGCCAAAGGCAAAATGCAGGGGGAGTGTAAAACCCCCAATAGCAAGCCAAAGAAGTAGAAACAACTGCCCAAGCAATTCAAAGTGGAGGGAGGGCTTGCCGAAGACAAAAAGCACACTCTAGGCAGAGCCTATGCCAATATTATCCAGCCCAAAGCCTTTGAACCAGCAATGGGCGTCGCAAAGGGTTAAGCACACTGGCCGTGGGTGTCGACGCTAAGAAGAGGCGTCACTCAGCAAGCTCCGTGGCTCTGAGGAGATGAGAACAAGGAAATGAGCTACCGCGCATGCGCGGAAAACTTAAATGCCAGGCACGTTAGAAGTGAGCTCGCGCTGGCGCGCGCGAGAAACACGAAACCCCCGTCTCCCGCTCCATATAAAATAAAGAAACCAACACGGGCGCCGAGCGACCGAGTACCGGAAGGCGGACCACGCGCTTCCAATGGAAAACGAAGACTCAGGGAACACGAGTCAAAGACCGCAAACCGAAGGAAACGGCAAGAGCGGAAAGCGCATGCAGCACAGACATACAAAGCGCTGAAAGCGCAATGTGAAAGCACGCGACTGCAAGCAATTAAACAGCAATAACAATAATACAAGTAAGATAAGTCAAAAGCACTTAACTGGCTGCGGAGCAGCAAAGAAAGAGGAGGAGTGACTGTCTCTATGATCTTTTTATACCACATACTCTATGTGTTTCTGGGTATTGTAGTTTATTTGTTTCTATGGCTGCTGGGCATTTCATTAAAGAAATGAGATAGCATAATCAGAGCCTCCTGTCCTGCAATAGAATTGTTGAATAACTCCATAAATCTGATGGAAATCCTTATTATTATCAATCCAGAGAGAAAGGTAACTGAAATGCAACAAGAAATTAAGGATATTAAAAAAGAAATTCAGGAGATGGATTTATCTCATCCTACAGAAAAAAATGATGAGATTCTGAAGGATGTGTTACAAAGGTACCAGGATGAGATAAACGTGTGTAAAGTAAGGAAGTTGCAGAGAGACAAAAATTATTACCTGACAGGTAGAAAATCTATACATTTGCAAGGAGGGTTGACCCCTTAGCAAATAAAAAACTTACTAGAGGAACAGAGACCCCAGTGGAGGCAGTTAGCAATTTCCCATTGAGTGCACCCTCCAGTGGCAGTGAAAGTATGCCAGTCCCAGGGTAGGGCACATCAGGAAGCAATAGAAACCATGTTTTAAAGGATCTTCAGTGCATATGGATACAGAAGCAGACAACCAATTCTCGCCCAGTAGATACGAGGAAAAAGATAAAAGGCATCAGTCATGAGAAAGGCGAGGGATGCTTACAAGGTTTGAAAAATACAACAATGGATGTGAATGTTGTTAATTTGTCTGACAAAACACTGACATGTTATATAAATATAAAGTCTTTAAAAAAGGGCTTGGTTTTTGTCCATTTGCAAATTTGAATTTTGAACTGGTTAAGATTGATGTTTACATATTTGTGCGCAGACTCACACTTAAAAACTACTTTTAATTCACTGTCTTATCAATCTTTTTGGTCTCCTATTGATTCATATTTACTGTTAGGATTATTATTTTTCACTGTAATTTGTTTTTTTTTTATTGTAACTCTGTCCCCTCCCCTTCCTCCCTTCCCTTCCCTCCTCCATTCCTGGATTTTATTTTCCCTCTGATTGATTATTCTCTTATTGTATTTTATGGCTCTATGATAGCTAAGTCGTAACTTATCTTAGTCATTTAATAGTAATTGAATGCTATTTAATATATTTTTCTGTTTTGTCCATTTCTGTCACTTTTTGAAAATTCAATAAAATTATTCTGAACAAAAAAACCTACTTTGCCACACATGATAGTCCTGTCAAATCCGTTTCGTGGAACTTTGCGTAGCGCGACTACGCAAATTCCACCCGCCCTCTACAAAAAAGCACAATTGACAGGCATCATTATTAAATGGCCACACTAACCAACCTAGAGGATGTACAGTGGACGAGTTAAGGGTGCCATTTTGGAACATTTCATTCAAAACATCCAATGAATAATTGATAGAGTGCTGCCAGTTGTTATACAGAAACAACTAGGGGATGGCTCTAATCAGTAAGGCTGAGCCAAAGTAATTATAAAACAAACAGGGTTGCTAGTACTGATGTGAATTACTTATAACAATTGAATGCCTATCCTATACTAGAAAAAGAATTCCAGAAAGGGAAGTGCTACTTAATAGCTTTTTATTTTCTCAGATTATAACATCAAAATTTCAATAGATTTTTTCAATTTATCATACACAAAAAAAGCTTATTATACAAAAGGACATATAAAGCATTAAGATATAACTATACATTGGTCATTCATGCAAGATTGCACACACATCACATTCACACATTCAACATTCAAAATATCCACAACACAGTGTATAATACATTCTATGTACATTCCAAAAAAATAAGGAAGAAGAGAGGGAAAAAAGGGAAAAAAATATATATGATCAAGAAAAAGCCACTGGCTGCAAAGAATCTACACAAAGTCAACAAAAATCGTTAGTTACAGTAAGGTACATTCCTGTATATTGCGTTGCTAGAGGAACGTCTGATGGAGCGGTCATTTCTTCTGGTAATTTCTCAATGCAAAACCCTCATGTTACCTCTAATTTACCGCTCAAAAGGTGTTGGGACCTTCACACCATGTATTACCTTCAGGAGATTTTAAATAAAGATGAACAGTCAAAATACAATTATTATTGTAAGCCAATAAAGAGAGTTGTTGATTATTTTAAAGGGCTTTATTTTCTAGTCAAAAGTTAATTTTCTCTGACCCTTTTTTCATTAGTAAAATATCAATCAGGTTACAGAATTTGGAAAACAGGAAACATAGCATTAATACAGAACATATTACAGTCTGCGTATAAGCATTACATATAGGAAATAAATTGTGGCGCAAAATGTCATTCAAAATTCTTAAAGAGTTTCTAAGAAAAAATAGTCTTGCAAGGCTAATCAAAAATCAAATAGTTTGCAAAAATCTCCCATAAAGAGAAATAAATGCATAAAACAAATACATCTTTTCAGACCTAATTAATTAGTCAAAGCATAACTGAAAGTTTAGCATCTAATTCTATTTAATCAGCTGTTCTTCTGCATCTGTCTGTGTCTAAAGAGCAAGCAGGGAGTGAGATAGCCCCTCCTTCACCAGACCTCAAAGGAATGCGCCTGCAGTGCCAAAATATGACGTGAAAGCAAGAAACCTCCCCCTGACTCTCCTCGGACGCTTCACAGTCTCCCGGGACGTTCTCGTACCTAACCCATAGAATGAAGCAAAGCCTAAGCCAAAATGAGCAAGAAGCCAGCTGAGCTAAGAAAGCCAGCCCCTCCTCCGGAGAGGTAGTATTTATACACAAAATTTTGGCAGACTACACAAAATGTTTCAACTTTCAGGAAAACCTGTACGGATTGGTCTGTCATGATGGCATGAGTTCTCACTTTCCTGACGCATAAAAAAAAAACCTTACTTGACCAGTTTAAACAAAAGAAGCATACATGAATAATACATTTATAAACATTTGCAACATTTACTAGGGAAAATGTTTCATTCTAATACATCCTTCCTTCCACAGCGTAGTCAGATGGACACTTTTAACTAACACTGGTACATTGGCAGAATCACAAGAATGTACAATTCAAGCTGTCCTTGACTCCTTTAGGAAAGCTGGTACAGTCTGCGCATGCTCTCTTCTCTTTCAAAGCAAGCCATGGGCCTTGCTGGTTTCACAGGCAGCCATTTAATGGTAGGCCCCAAAATAAAAGAAACACAAAGATATTATTAATTTCATGTAAATCAGCCCATTATGTTTTCCAACTCCATACTAATACTCTTTATAAATGTTTACCTAGCCAAGCTACTAGTGTAAAGCAGCTTTTCTATTATTTATGACAACATGCAAAAATGTTCAATGTGCAAAATAGCATTTTCATGCTGTAGTGTACATTTTCAACAAGTCAAAGTCTCTTTAGACAGAAATAGTGAATGTAGATTGCATGGGATGAGCTGGGAAGAGAGAAACATATTCTATTAATCTTCAAAGCTAAAAAGGCCACTTTTCTCAACATTGCAAAAACACATGTTAATTCAGCAAAAGCATGTCAGACTGATTTGGCCTCACTTTCATATTTTTCATGTGCCATGGTTTTAACTTGCACCAAAATGTGTGTGGCAATTTAAATGCAGTCTGTCTGAAGCACAAAAAATAAAACCATGCCTGACTGCAGATGAAATCTGCTCCATCAATCCACCCTTCTGATGATTCAAATCATAATAAATTGATTTATAACTCATCACACATATTTCATTTTCAAAAGTGACATTTTATTTTTTTTAATTGCAAAAGCTGAGCATATAACAATTTTACATCTATTTCTGAGGCAAACACAAGTCTATCTGTAATCAGATCATATATAGCCAAGCTCAAATGTCTAGGTGCAGAGTTCTGTAAGTAGCTTCTTGGAACAGTTAGTCTTCTTTAAAATAAGTAACTAAAATAATAAAAAAAGGAATATTAAACAGGACAGTTTCAGCATTTCTTTGCTCTTTGTCATCAGCTTGCCATCAGAATGGCTCATACAGTGTGGCATTCTCTACGTTTTCAATGCAAATTAGACTACTTAGGTGCTGAGAAACTCTGACGGAGCACCATCAATCTCTTGCACTTTTTCAACCAATGCCTTACACTCTTATTTTCACTTTGATCAGATTCAGATGTTTCACCACAGCATCTCTCAGATCAAAGCCGTTGCACCATCCATTATGCATATCTTGTGTAGCAGCTGCAATCTGATGAGAAACTGCACGCTGTACATCAAGCAGACCTACACAGCCATGGCTAGTGTTCTCCTCATGGTTTTCCACAAGTGCCTTTGCATATGCATTTTCAAGCCACTTTGGTGTTGGTGAGACACCATCTTTTGCAAAAGGTAACTCAGTGCTGCCATTGTGTTGCTTTATTATGCTTGACACTTCAGGCAGATAGCTGCAATCCATTCCTTGTCCAATCTGTTGTTCTGCACTCATTATCTTTGAGACCTCATTATAATCTGATTTCAGAGAAACTGGCAATCTATACCTGGGCATCAGTCTTTGCAATAACACTTTTGCCACTATGCAGTTGTCACTTTTCCCAAAAACAGTTCTGATACAACCCTGTTGTGCTGCTTCAAAAACATTTTCTTGAGCCTCTTTTAATTCACCTGTGAAGATTCCATAGAATGTACATGCTAACAGAACACAAATGTGCGCAACTGAATAAGCATTTCTCTCTCCCATGACAACAGTGACTCCCATTTGAGCAGATATACTGCATGTTATAGTAAGGGCAATCAATTTCGAATTTTGGGCTGAGGTAACTACTGAAAGCCATGAAGCTTTGACAACATAATGTATAAGGAGCACAGCATGTGCTGCTTTTAATGTGTCACATTTCAAACATGGGCCATCTATAAAATGGACATTGCTGGGCTGACTCAGACATTCATCATTAAAGTCTGATTTTGGCTTTATGCATATTTCCATGATATTTAGACACTCATATTCAGTTTCATCACAATCCAATTCATTTGCTGACATTTCTGTGAAGTTAGGGTCAAAGGCCATTGGGCAATACATCACAGACCTTTGAACACAGTCATCTTTTTGAATAGGCAATGAGAGAGTGCAACCCTCCCTCTCACTGCAAATTGGTGTATTTTCTTTCAAATAAACTTTCATTCCTAGTGCTGGGGCGCAACATTCTTTCTCTTTCAACTCTAGGAATGCTTTTGTGCAATTGTTGTCCGATGGAAGCGGATCAGACACATCCTCATGTGTCAGCCTCAGTAAAGGCTTAGCCACTAGCGAAAGGTTTGGTAACCACTCTCTACAGCAGCTAACCATTCCCAAAAATGTCCTGACTTTCTGAATGTGAGGTGGATTTTTCTTGGAAATCATTTCCACCCTCTCTGGTGACACCTTTCTACCTCCATTTCCAATTTGGTGTCCCAGGTATTCATCTTCTTTTTGACAGTACTCCTGACTATTGTCATGCATTGGCACTGTGACATGGACTTTGCAAAAATCAATAAAAGTAAGCCATTCTTCAGCACATGGAATGTGAAAAAATATATTGTCTAGATTCGGTACCACAGGACAACATGAAAAAAATATGCTTTTAATCTCCTGCACTATTCTGTTCTGTTCATTTATTTTCTGTGAGCCTGTGATCAGAAAGTTAAACAAACTTCCAATCAATTCCATCAAACATCCTTTTATTGATAACATTTCTGCAACTGATGGTGATCCCGAATACATGTATTTTAGTTCTAATTTCAATAAGACATGTTCTGCACATTTTATTAATCTGGCATCCTTCTCTGTGAACTCTCTTATTTCTGTGCTTATTATTTTTTCAAAATCAGAAGGTAATTTTTCAACTGTCTTTTCTGAAAATAATGCTACAGCTGTCTCTTGTTGGGCCATTTTAAAATGTACATCCTCATCAGGAAAATTAATATTATCTGATATACAGTAATCTGTGCTGTTTAATTTGCAAAATAATTGTTTTCCTGCTAGGCCAGAGTCACAGACAACAGTTTTGCAGTTTCCCTCAAATGGGCCTAATTTTGGTGCAAATTTATCTAAAACTGGGTTTGTAATTTCTTTGTTTAAAACTCCTGCATATAAATCTGGACTTTCCACTGGCTTCACAATGGACTTGGTAAATTCAGAATTGTGAGGGTTAAGACTCTCATTTTCAAACACAGCAACCTGTTGGACTGGGTTCTGATTTTGTCTCTGGACATTTTTCACATTTGCTCTTGACACCTTATTTAAATTAATTTGAGCTTTTTCCATATTTTGTGAGACCATCTTTGCTTGGAAAATTCCTGCCATAGGTACCTGTTTCTGAACTGACATTTGCATTTGCTTAGCTGGTATATTTTGCATCTGCATTTCTCCACGTTTTTGTGCATCATGTTTAAATGTATATTTCTTCTTCCAATGCTCAAATCTGCTATAAAGATGGCAAAAGGACACATTTTCCAGCAGTACAACATCCATACCTGAATTTGCACAAACCAAACCAACTTTACTTCCATCCTGTGTTCTTTTAATCTGTACCCAATCAACATCCATTACTGGCACTCCACCCTTCAGGAAAATAATCACTGCTATATTTTCCTCCATAACAACAGAAAATGATGGTGCATTCATGCAAACCCTTTTCATTGTCTCCTCACCTGGCCTTTGCAAAACTTTAGATTCAAACCACAATTCAGTCTGCATGACAATGTAAAAGAACATTTCCAAATTAATGCACAACTCTTTTAAAATCTCAACAAATCCATCAACTTGTGGGTACCACAGCATAAATTTGTCTCCCAATTGTGGGATTGTGTTCAGAAATGCTGCAAGTTCACTTTTATTCTGTGGCATAGGAACATGCACTTCTCCCACCTTTTCTCTCAATGAGTAAGCAAAAGCTTCTCCCTCATTCTGCTTATTATTTTTCTCAACTAAATCTGGTGGCTTCTTTTCCTTATCCAGTTTACTAGCTAGGTCTGGTGGTTTCTTTTTCTTCTCATGGTTTCTTGCCCATTTGTCTCCTAATTTCTCAAACCCATTGCATTTAAAAATATATTTTATTTCTGCAATGTGCAATTGCATTCCTGAAGAACACATTTTCTCATTTGCTTCATCATCCATATGTACCCTAAAACCTTTCTGAGATGAAAAACTTCCTAAAACATCAGTTTCATATTTTTGAGCCAAATCTGTCAGGCCATTATGTGTAGTTAATGCACATGAAACTGTTTCCTTACTCAGGGAAATTAATTCTTTTTCCTGACACTGGTTCACATTTTCATTATTTAAACAGCATGGACTGTTATTTTCTCCATGTTCAAGTGCTGAATTTAAAACACTAAGCTGTTTCTCTTTTTCAGGGCCTGTGTTAATATGTTCTCCCATGTTTTCTGTCTTTTTAATCACTGCTGCTTCCTCAAAGCAGGTTTGAGAAATCCCATTTTCAAATATATTTATTTTATTCTGGGCTGCAGATGTTGTAAATACCATTTTCCCTCACCTTTCAGTGCTTGGGGTAATTGCTGTTCAATAATCTGTGAATTCTGAGTTTCTGAAATAAACTCTGCCATAATCACTCCTTCTGCAGCTCTTTGAACCTTTTCAGTAGGGACCATATTAATTGGGACAGTCATAATGTTTCTATGCATTATCTGTGCATCTACATTTTGCAATTCTTGGACTGAATCAGGCACATTTGAAGCAGTAACACCTGGAGGTATCACTGTCAGTGCTGTATCAACAGGTAATGGGTCAATATAAAATGTTTGCACAGTTTTCTCAATCTGTGTTTTTCTCTGTTCAACAGAAGCAGTAGCCACTGTAGTGCTTACTAGTACACCATTTTCATTATTTTTAATGAGAACCACATAAAGTGGTGGACACTCAGTTAACAATGCATCCATTATTTTATCCCCTGAATCATTATTTATTTGAAGCTCTTTATCATCATTAATTCTCTTCTCCTGCATTTGGTGCTTTACCTTTTTATCCTCACTTACTTTCTCTCTTGCTGTCTTTTCCCATATGCTTAAGGCCTCAAATTGTGCAGCTTTAGATGGTGTCTTTATTTCACATAAGACTTCCCTTAATTTGTCAATAATTTGCAATTCAAAAGTACCATCTTTTGGAAACCTCAAAGCACCCTCTTTTTCAGTAATCTTGCACCATTGGTGAACCCACATACATGTATTTTGTCCCAAATTGGTAGACATAAAATGCACAGGTGTTCCTTCAGGAGCATCACCAATAAAAAACGAATTTTTCACTTTACCTCCTAACAGCTTCTTTAAACCTTCAAACATTTTCATTTTTGCAATAAGACAACGCAATTTCTTTTTTTCCAAAGCTGTCAGTCTCAATTTTAGTCAGTTTTACTCCTACTACTGACCCTCCACAAAACCTTACTGCAATATTTTCTTAATCAATAACTCTATTAGTAACAACATAAATACATTCGCGACTCTGTCTGTTGTGCTAAATAAAGGATAGATTTATATTCACTGCGAGTATCACATTCTGCTTACCCTTCACAAAGTAAGACTTTCCGTTTACTCTTCAAACACTACAGGTAAATCCCTTCCGCTTACCTTTCACTCGAGCTCAGAAGAACCTGCTACTCCTTTGGCCTTATCCTTCAGGATATATCTCAGGCCAAAGTTTCACCAGCGAACCCTTTTGCTGTCACTCAAGCTCAGAAGAACCTGCTACTCCTTTAGTGTGACCCTTTCTAGGTGATATCAGACTAAAGTTTCACCAGCGAACTCTTTGCTATCAATCACTCACACAGAAAATAGTCCCTAAATTAACACTGCCAGCCCTACCCAGCTCCTCAGTGTTATTCCAACAGACTAGTAACCTCAGTGCAGTGTGGCTTCCATTTACCACCCGCTATTCCTTCCCGGGATTCCACAGGTGTGCATACCTGCATGTTCAAACAACATAGAACAAGACACTAACTTAACATGAAGAGTTAAAACATGTAATCAATAACCAAAAAAGTATGTCCTATGAAATTACCAATATAATCAATAACACCATCAATTCAAAATGAGCAAAATGTCACCAACATTAAAAATCCTTACTATTTTCAACACTTCAAAAATACATGCTAGCATATTAACAACATTTCACAACCCTATTCATACTCACACCACTTCTTGCATCACCTTCCAGTACTGCTTTGCCAGTCTTCAGGTTCTGAGCATTGGAGTCAGGAATCGGGACTTGGAAATTTTATCTAACTTGGGCAATTATTTTCCCTCTTAAGGTCAATGATCCATTAGTTGAGTAGTTGATGGTGAAATCAATAATCATTAATCACCAAACTAATCAATAATGACCATCCTCTGATTACCAAAAACTGATGGAGCGGTAATTTCTTCTGGTAATTTCTCAATGCAAAACCCTCATGCTACCTCTAATTTACCGCTCAAAAGGTGTTGGGCCCTTCACACCATGTATTACCTTCAGGAGATTTTAAATAAAGATGAACAGTCAAAATACAATTATTATTGTAAGCCAATAAAGAGAGTTGTTGATTATTTTAAAGGGCTTTATTTTCTAGTCAAAAGTTAATTTTCTCTGACCCTTTTTTCATTAGTAAAATATCAATCAGGTTACAGAATTTGGAAAACAGGAAAAATAGCATTAATACAGAACATATTACAGTCTGCGTATAAGCATTACATATAGGAAATAAATTGTGGCGCAAAATGTCATTCAAAATTCTTAAAGAGTTTCTAAGAAAAAATAGTCTTGCAAGGCTAATTAAAAATCAAATAGTTTGCAAAAATCTCCCATAAAGAGAAATAAATGCATAAAACAAATACATCTTTTCAGACCTAATTAATTAGTCAAAGCATAACTGAAAGTTTAGCATCTAATTCTATTTAATCAGCTGTTCTTCTGCATCTGTCTGTGTCTAAAGAGCAAGCAGGGAGTGAGATAGCCCCTCCTTCACCAGACCTCAAAGGAATGCGCCTGCAGTGCCAAAATATGACGTGAAAGCAAGAAACCTCCCCCTGACTCTCCTCGGACGCTTCACAGTCTCCCGGGACGTTCTCGTACCTAACCCATAGAATGAAGCAAAGCCTAAGCCAAAATGAGCAAGAAGCCAGCTGAGCTAAGAAAGCCAGCCCCTCCTCCGGAGAGGTAGTATTTATACACAAAATTTTGGCAGACTACACAAAATGTTTCAACTTTCAGGAAAACCTGTACGGATTGGTCTGTCATGATGGCATGAGTTCTCACTTTCCTGACGCATTAGAAAAAAACCTGACTTGACCAGTTTAAACAAAAGAAGCATACATGAATAATACATTTATAAACATTTGCAACATTTACTAGGGAAAATGTTTCATTCTAATACATCCTTCCTTCCACAGCGTAGTCAGATGGACAGTTTTAACTAACACTGGTACATTGGCAGAATCACAAGAATGTACAGTTCAAGCTGTCCTTGACTCCTTTAGGAAAGCTGGTACAGTCTGCGCATGCTCTCTTCTCTTTCAAAGAAAGCAATGGGCCTTGCTGGTTTCACAGGCAGCCATTTAATGGTAGGCCCCAAAATAAAAGAAACACAAACATATTATTAATTTCATGTAAATCAGCCCATTATGTTTTCCAACTCCATACTAATACTCTTTATAAATGTTTACCTAGCCAAGCTACTAGTGTAAAGCAGCTTTTCTATTATTTATGACAACATGCAAAAATGTGCAATGTGCAAAATAGCATTTTCATGCTGTAGTGTACATTTTCATGCTGTAGTGTACATTTTCAACAAGTCAAAGTCTCTTTAGACAGAAATAGTGAATGTAGATTGCATTTGATGAGCTGGGAAGAGAGAAACATATTCTATTAATCTTCAAAGCTAAAAAGGCCACTTTTCTCTACATTGCAAAAACACATGTTAATTCAGCAACAGCATGTCAGACTGAATTGGCCTCACTTTCATATTTTTCATGTGCCATGGTTTTAACTTGCACCAAAATGTGTGTGGCAATTTAAATGCAGTCTGTCTGTAGCACAAAAAAAAAACAATGCCTGACTGCAGATGAAATCTGCTCCATCACGTCCATCCCAGTTTTGAACAAGGTAATGTACAACGTGAAACTGCGGGGAACATTTATTAGATGCCCAACAGTTTTTTGCAGACCGAGTCGTGGCAGGGCCTACGCGTTTCGAATCCCGCCATGTTCTTCGGGATTCTCCTCAGGGCCAGGTGTATTCTCCTAGATGTAAGGATTAGCTTCCTTATTTGATCAATGTTCTTTAGTGTATGACTGAGGCTGGATTTATGAGACTTGAACCCCGTGATTGTGCTACGTAATCTTTGTGTGTTCAGCTGCTTTTCAAGTTCAACGAAGATCGATTTCCAAATATATACCCCTTTTTTTTCAAAGATCCTGTCTACAGGACAGTTCAAGTTTTCAAATGGTCGGCGCCCACCCCCATAAGTGACGAAGTGGTGGCGGAGGTTATGTTCAAAAATCAATTCGAAATCTTCGAGTGCTCTATCTTGAAGGTGGCTAGGACGCATGCGCAACGGATCAGTGCCGGCTGGAACGCTACGTTCACTCGGACGCCTTAATCTCGAAGGACTCCGTTTTTAAGCAGTTCCCATTTACTGAGGCTACAAATACCCCTTCATTATAAAAGTTAGACACCGTTCCAGCCACCTTCAAGATAGAGCACTCGTAGATTTCGAATTGATTTTTGAACATAACCTCCGCCACCACTTCGTCACTTATGGGGATGGGCGCCGACCATTTGAAAACTTGAACTGTCCTGTAGATGGGATCTTTGAAAAAAAGGGGTATATATTTGGAAATCGATCTTCGTTGAACTTGAAAAGCAGCGGAACACACGAAGATTATGTAGCACAATCACGGGGTTCAAGTCTCATAAATCCAGCCTCTGTCATACACTAAAGAACATTGATCAAATAAGGAAGCTAATCCTTACATCTAGGAGAATACACCTTGCCCTGAGGAGAATCCCGAAGAACATGGCGGGATTCGAAACGCGTAGGCCCTGCCACGACTCGGTCTGCAAAAAACTGTTGGGCATCTAATAAATGTTCCCCGCAGTTTCACGTTGTACATTACCTTGTTCAACACTGGGATGGACGTTCCTCTAGCAACGCAATATACAGGAATGTACCTTACTGTAACTAACGATTTTTGTTGACTTTGTGTAGATTCTTTGCAGCCAGTGGCTTTTTCTTGATCATATATATTTTTTTCCCTTTTTTCCCCTCTCTTCTTCCTTATTTTTTTGGAATGTACATAGTATGTATTATACACTGTGCTGTGGATATTTTGAATGTTGAATGTGTGAATGTGATATGTGTGCAATCTTGCATGAATGACCAATGTATAGTTATATCTTAATGCTTTATATGTCCTTTTGTATAATAAGCTTTTTTTTGTATGATAAATTGAAAAAATCTATTGAAATTTTGATGTTATAATCTGAGAAAATAAAAAGCTATTAAGTAGCACTTCCCTTTCTGGTATTCTTTTTCTAGTATAGGATAGGCATTCAATTGTTATAAGTAATTCACATCAGTACTGGCAACCCTGTTTGTTTTATAAAAGCCAGTTGTTATAGGCATATTTAAAAAAAAAAGAGAGAAAGGGAAGTCGCGGCTTCCACTCTTACTCCCAAGGGAAATGTCAAATAAACAACAAAAGAGCGAAGCTAGAAGGCTTTCAAGAAGGGTCACTCATGTTTATTAGAAAGAGCCCTCATTCACCAACCTAGTTGATGACATGCTTCATCATTCGGGGTATAGAGACAAAATATCGACTCCAAAATATCGACTGGACATAATATCGAGTTTTAAATATAGACTGGACAAAATATCGACTGGACATAATATCGACTACAAAAATATTGTTTTTCAGGTAAGTGAAGTAATATCGACTGTATAAAATATAGATAGCAAAAATATCGATTTTTTAATAATATATAATATTTTATAGTCTATTTTTATGTAATAATATGTGTGAATAGTGTGTATTAATGTTATTAAATATTTTATTACATGAATTTTGTTTTGATAATAATTGCGTAATGTAATTCTGTAGCGGGTTGTGGGTTTATAGGGGAATAGGGTGGGAAGTAATTTAATAATAATTAATTAATTAATATATGTTTGTTAATATTTTTAATTAATAATTAATTGATAATTAATTAATATTAATTAGTTAATTAATTAATATAATTTTGAATATATTTTGTATTAGTAAATAATTGTTAATTAATTAATTGTAATTAGTTAATTACATTAATTAGAGTACATTTTTTATATATATAATTTTGTGTTATTTTTAAGTAATTAATTTTTATAAAATAATATTAATTATTAAAATAATTACACCTAATGTTCTAATATATTTACTTTATTGTTATTGTTAATTAATAATTAATTGGTAATTAAATAATATTGATAAATTTTGGGTAAAGGGGTATTTTTAGGGTTCAGGGTCAGTTTTCAGGTCATGGGTAAAGGGGTATTTTTAGGGTTCAGGGTCAGTTTTCAGGTCATGGGTAAAGGGGTATTTTTAGGGTTCAGGGTCAGTTTTCAGGCCATGGGTAAAGGGGTATTTTTAGGGTTCAGGGTCAGTTTTCAGGCCATGGGTAAAGGGGTATTTTTAGGGTTCAGGGTCAGTTTTCAGGCCATGGGTAAAGGGGTATTTTTAGGGTTCAGGGTCAGTTTTCAGGTCATGGGTAAAGGGGTATTTTTAGGGTTCAGGGTCAGTTTTCAGGCCATGGGTAAAGGGGTATTTTTAGGGTTCAGGGTCAGTTTTCAGGCCATGGGTAAAGGGGTATTTTTAGGGTTCAGGGTCAGTTTTCAGGTCATGGGTAAAGGGGTATTTTTAGGGTTCAGGGTCAGTTTTGGGTTTTTGGGTAAAGGGGTATTTTTAGGGTTCAGGGTTAACAAATAAGATTTTAAAAAATTATTTTTATTATTTTCATTTATTATTTTATTATTATAATTTAATTTAAGTCGTTTTAAGTATATTTTAGTAATTAAAATTTAATATTAATTTAATTTAACACTGTTTTTAATAAAGTCGATATTTTTTACATCTATATTTTTGTTAACGATATTTTGTACTCGATATTTTTGTACTTACCTGTTTGTAGATACAAACTCGATATTTTGACTGTCGATATTTTGTCCACGATATTTTGGCAAGTCGATATTTTGTCAGTCGATATTATTTCAGTGATCCATCATTCGGCCCCCACCAGAGAGGCCGAGTGTCTCTCCGGTGTGCTACAATGCCTGATTACAGTTGAGTGGGTTTTTTGGGTGACAAGTGCTAGTGCTGGTGTATGAAGTGAAATAAAAATGGCCTTACTGCTTCCTAAATAAATTTTTATTAGGTGGAGAGTAAGGCCAGGTTAAAAATAGGTCTGGGGCCAGATTGGGTCACATTCGATTGAACATAGGTACATCAATAATATCCTGATGATCTGCGTAGGGTCTGTGGATGAGTTACTGCCTAATATATTTGGATATGAATATGTACTACAATATGTAATTTAAAATGAACTTTGATCATAAAAAGATACAATTCCTAGGTGTTGAATTGTACATATATGGTTCCAAGTTAATGAGCAGAATGTATAGAAAAGAGACATGCTGTAACATAGTTTTACATGCAAGTAGTGCTCATCCCAGACATCACCTTTCTGCCATGCGGAAATGGTCAGGGCCAGGAGGACCTGCAGCTTAGATACAGAATATGTCAGGAATTTGGTTGACCTTAAACAGAGGCTCCTTTTTAGAGGCTATGACAGTTATACCTTCAGAGATGAACATGAAAGAGCGATGAAGATAGCCACACAAGTCACACTTAAAGACAACAGAACTAAGCAAGACACATACACAGAAACTATTAGACCTATCTTCACTTATGGCAGTAACATAGGTGATGTCATCAGAAGTCTGAACAGACATACACATGAAAGAATACACCAATATTGCACACCATATTACCAGCCAGCCATATATTACCTTTCACAATAAAATAACTCTTAGAGGGCTTATCAACCCTAGTAACCCAGTAAACAAACAACTTGAGATTTGGTTAACACCACACATGAAAGGTTTACACAAATGTGTACACTGCACAAAAGGTGACTGAGGGAATTCAGAATGTATAATAATACATCCTATTAAAAACAGTAAACAGTTGATAGTGTACATGTCCTCAACTCAAGCAAACATGTGTTATTGTGTAGTACTTTGTTGAGGTCCTGACGAATCGCCGGTTGGCGAGAAACATGTTGACCACATCAGGGGGTTGAGTTAGCCTGCTGTATATGTATACGGTCTCTAGCTCCCCTCTCACCCCTTTTAACCAGGGAATCAGCCACGTTAATAAAAGTCAGTGTGGACTGACTACCCTTTTTAACTTTCACCCACACTTGCACAGACTACACTTCTCTCACCCTCACATACACCCACCGTCGGCAAGGAACAAAAGAACCCCGCGAAAAGAGTGCCTCCTGGTGCTCCGACAGACATTGCAGCGCCGGTCTGTCGAGGGGCAGTGAGTCGATGATGACACTGGACACCCTCCAGTTAGGGTGTGTTTCACACCTAATACTCTGGGTGTGTGAGGCTCTCTAAGTTCCGACAAGAGACCCCTTCCTGTCACCTTATTTTGGATACCTACTCCCCCCCTTCGTTGCCACTCCTTCCCTGGGGAACTTTGTACTCTACTGTTTGCTTGAGTAATATAGGTGATGTCATCAGAAGTCTGAACAGACACTGGCACTTATTGAAAGAATACACCAATATTGCACACCATATTACCAGACGCCCACATATTACCTTTCACAATAAAATAACTCTTAAAGGACTTCTCAGCCCTAGTAACCCGGGAAACAAACAACTTGAGAATTGGTTAACACCACACATGAAAGGTTTCCACAAATGTGTACACTGCACTATGTGCAAAGTTGCAAAAGAGAAAAAAATCGTATAAATATAATGACAGCCTCATCTTCTATATCAAAAGTAAAATACATGAAAAACACACTTTGTGGGCTACGTGGATTTATAAGTGAATGGGATTTATGTGGGAAGCACAGTGAGAATGGACAAAGTAATGGAACACTTTCAAGCAGTGAAACAAGGGGATCATGAATACCACTTTGCACTTCATACACTGAGTTGTAAACAAGATACCAACATAGGAGCTTTCAGTTCCATGGTCTAGAAATGGTACAACAAAATTATATAGGCCGTAACCAAGAGTTACACTTGAGACGCCAAAAAACCATTTGGATTTTGTGTCTCAAAGCTGTCAAAAAGGAGCTTAACATGGATCGTAAATTGCATTACTTCTTGGGTGATTAAGAACTGATAATTTTTGCTGTATTCTGTGACAATGTACTGCTACAAGTGCTGATACTAAGTTGTGTGGTCCTAAGAAACAGTAATGATGTATAATTTCAAATGTGATAGTAGGAAGCTTTATATTTGCTTCCAATGCATTCAAGTCAATACAGTCTTTATTTCGATTGTCATAATTAAGCATGGGCGGAAAATCCGTTTCGCTCGCGGATTTTGCGGATTTTCGGTAAATTCGCAATCCGCGAGATTCGCGAATCTCCCGCAAAATCCGCAAATCCGCGAGCAGCGGATTTTGCTCGCACTGTTCGCGTGAGTTCGCGGCTTCTCAGTACAACTTCGCGCCCCGCGAATAAGTGCAAAATTGCAGAAATACGATTTGAGCAAAACTGAAACTACTTACCAGGTTCAAAAGTTCAGGCTCATCATTAGTAGCCATTTCCTGTAGTGCTTCCTGAGGGGCCCCTCCAGAGTTCAGTTG
Organism: Lissotriton vulgaris; assembly: GCF_964263255.1. NCBI lineage: Eukaryota > Metazoa > Chordata > Amphibia > Caudata > Salamandridae > Lissotriton > Lissotriton vulgaris. The sequence goes on from NW_028249323.1 coordinate 94,607, forward strand.
CAGGTTGCAACTATTATGTGACCCTGCTCTGAACCTCAGAATAGTTACATATATGCCACAAAGGTCCTGAATTACAGCTAAGGGAGACAAGCAGGAGCCAGGCTGGAAGTTAAAATCCATTAATCAGCCCCTAATTCATTATTGTCAGTTGGGGCAGGGCAGGTGTTGTAACTAATTTTGCAACAATGAAAGCAAGTGCAAAAGATCACTAATCAGGAAGCACTAAGGAAGCAGGTGCCAGCTAAAAAAATATTCTGTGACACATTAATCAGCCCCAAATTAATTCAGGTCACTTGAGGCAGGGAAGGTGTGCTTGCTGCCACAATAATGTACACTGACTGGACAACCAGAGGGTGCTGTGATGAAACAGAGGGTGGCATGGGTGGGCCAGAGGGTGGCATGAGTAGTCAGAGAGTGGCAGTGGTGACAGAGAGTGGCAGTGATGAAGAAGAGTGTCCCAAACAGGCTGGACACGTAGAAACAACAAGTTCGCGAAACTTGCGACCCGACAGGTAAGTTCGCAATTTGCGACATTGTATAAAACCCTCGCGAACTGGCAGAAACCCGCGCAAACACAAAAAAAAAAATCCGCAAATTCGCGAGAATTCGCGGATTTTGCGGATTGCGAGTTCGCAAATCCGCAAAATTCGCGAACGCGAGATTCGCAAAATTCGCCCATGCTTAGTCATAATCATTAAATACACAGTACAAAAAGTGACTGAGGGAATTCATAATGTATAATAATACATCCTATTAAAAACATAGTAAAAAGTTGATAAAAAGGTATAAGTAAAATGCATAAGCGATAATACACAATATACAAATATTTACACAACTGTTGACAGATGCTATTTACCCCCTTATTGATGCATAAAACAAAACAAATACCTGCTTTGGGTATCAATGACAACCACCCGTACTGGGAGTGAACTTACAATGCTAATCCACTGAGGATAGAGTCATAAGGTAGGACTGACAAGAAATAGAGTACCCTCAACGTAGTGGCTCGGATGCCCCACATCCAGCTCAAAAATGTAGCCACAGCAATTACTATAGGCTCATGCGTGTTGGTCTTCAGGGTCCGTAGCGCCTCGATACCGGACCTTGTGCCCAGATTCAAGCATATTGGTTTCAACCGTTTATTTCTTGCTAACTTGTAAGCTGAAAATTCAAATAACAAAAGTGCTAGCATTTCAATATGAGCTGGACATGTATTACATTTATCATCCGTCAAGGAATGCCATCTACTTTTAAATGATTTTATAGGTAGGGAACCCATCCTAAATTGATGGAACAGCTTCCTATCACTTGGTTTATTGATAAAATCCCAGTAACATTCAAACTCAGTATCTTGTTTATACTCCAAGAATGCTCCGGACAAAGTATGCCCCTGAGTAGATGAAAGCTGGTTGGTCTTGACCATGTTCCACTATACTGCCGTAAACTCTTTTTTCGAGGGGAATGTGCCACTTGCTGGGTCTTCCCACAGGTTGCTCAACCCCATATTTATCAATAAACTTTTTATCTTGCATAACCAGGCGATCTTACACAAACAGTCTGCCCCCTGAACATCAGAGAACACCTCGGCAAAAGCACACAACTCAGGGGTTGACTAAAGCTTTGTCTAAAATGCTAACGCTCTGTAGCATGCTATGTCCTCTATAGTATCGCAGCAAAGATCTGAGTAAAGGGGCTTACGCGGTGTTGACTATGGAAGGCCTTTTACAGCTCTCACAAATTTGTTTTGAGCTGCAATCAAGGGTGAAAAATCATCAAAGCCCCAAAGTTGAGCACATTAAAGTATAGAGGTACTGATCTTGAAATTATAGATCTTTAATGCGGGGCTTTTGGCTTAGTCTGTGAAAGCCTTAGTTCTTTTGTAAGTACGACAGCTAGCTCGTTTTGTTTTAGAGCCAGTAAATCAATATGTGGCTTCCACTGCAATTTCCTATCTAAAGTTATCTCCAAATATGTAAAAACATCAGTCTGTTCTAAAAGTATGTTGCTCATGAAGACTCTCCCTTTAATGGGCTTGTGTTTGTGGAGGACCATAAACTTGGTCTCTTCCACTTTAACCACAAGTTCATGATCACAGCATAACTCCACAAAACAAGTCAGGGCAGACTGCAACCACTTTTGTGTCTTTGAAATTATCAAGGTATCGTCTGCGAACATGAGCAGGGGTATCTTTGTGCAGGCTAATGTGGGGACATCTGTTGGATGGGTAGAAAAATATTGAACAACCCTATAAATAAATAAAGAGAATAGGGTAGGTGCCAAAACGCACCCTTGACATACACCCTTAGAAACAGGGAACCTGTGCGTGACACTCCCCTGCGAGCCCCAGCGAACCTGTGCATAATTACAATCATAACTAAGATTGCCAGTTTTTCCAATGGCATCCCCATTTCCGCAAAAGCTGTCCACATTTTGTTACAGGGGACCAAATCAAAGGCGGATTTGAGATCAATAAAAGCAGCGAAAATTGTACCCCCTCCAATGATAACAACCCGTCAATAGATTAACATAAACCTAAAAACCTGGTCTATGGTGCAAGTGTGTGGGTGGAACCCTGCCTGGAGCGTTGTCAAGATGTCATTATCTGCTTTCCAGGACTGGACTTTGCACAACACTAACCTGGCAACAATCTTTTGGATAGAGTCTATGAGGCTTATTGGCCTATACTTGCCTGGAGGGCTCGAACACCTTTTTTGTAAATTGGGAGGATTTCCGCACCTCTCCATGTATGTGGGATGGGGACACCACTGGCTATTGCATTGGCGAGTATCTGAATATAGGTTACCCAATTTCCTTTGTCATGCAGAAACAAATCAGCCGGTATACAATCCAAACCTGGGGCCCTACCTCTCGGGATTGATTTAAGTACGGATTCAACCTCTTAACTCTCAAAATGCAGCATGGTTTCTAGGGTTGGGAGCGGGAATTGTTCTTTACTATTAAAAGTGGAAGCAAACGGGGCCTCATAATGTGGGGACCACAGTTCAAGGGCTACATGATTAACTAGTGTTTGGATGGAATCACCACTTCCTCATTTGACAAGCTGCCAACAGTTTTTCATATTTTTCCCTTTGCTGGCTAGAGGTAAATATTGCCCAATGTTTTTCAACCCAGTACTTCTTTGCCTTTTTTGTACCTTACCTTTGCTGCTTTACACCCATTGCTTTCGATCTAATGGCTCTAGATAGGGACTTATAGGCATCTCTACAGCATTGATTAAACTACGATGCTACCCTGGGGCGAGATTTCTTGTTCAGCTTTTGTTTTTAGATGAAAAAGTTCTTGATATTCGGTTATACTCATCAGTGGGTTAAATCTGTTGGTACATACTACGGCAAACTCTGGCTGGAAATCACTACTTTCAGTGGGGTGGGGAGGAAGCTTGTATGTCCAGACCAGCGCCTACAACAACCCCTTTGTCCGAACTTACAGATGTTCGCTGAATGGACTTTTTAAACATGGCTGGTATAGATTTTCCAGTACGCTGGGAGGAGGGATGTTTGATAGCTAATGCCCCTGAAATGCATACGTCTTAACCCATGGGAGCTGTCAGGACCTCCTCACACTCACTTATTATATAATCAGTACGATTCATGACACAATTGTTCCCTTTAGCCAAAACACCTTTCTTCAGCGTTTTTGATGTCTTGCCCTTTCCTGCCCCTCCCCTTCCCAGATCGTCCAAAGCCTTTCTCTTGCCCATACTTATAAACAATAAGGCAATTAAAGAGGTGCACTTATTTACCAAATGCTTACAGAATATACTTGGATATAACACGGAAAGCTCTAATGAGAGAGTCAGTCAAATTAGTTCCGATTGCGAGTACAAAGACCGATTGGTACAGAGTTCTAAAGCATGCCGTAAGCAGACAGGTTAACAGTACCTCTAATGCTAAAGATGTTGTCATGGAGCAATGTTAGAGGTGTGGCCCTGCCCTGCCTCTTGCTGCCAATGACGGGCAAAGACGGGCCCGCCCTTGGTCCAGGCTTCGTCGGAGCGCGTCCCGCGCAGCGGTGTCCTGAGCACGATTCAAACGCAGTTGGCATGGATGGATGGATGGCAGGTGTGTAGAAAGCAGGTTACAGTGCAGTGGAGCCTGTTACTGGCAAAGCGTGTCCCTCAATACAATCATATTGGCACCTTTTTTTAGGTCTCGCTTGTGTCAGCGCATACGCTACTCTGGCGAGACATTTAGTAGCTGCTTCAAAAAGCACTACTTTGCTGGCCACCAGCTTGCTAGCACAAGCACAACTCACGTCACCACTCGCGTTTTTTTTTTCTTTTCGCGGCCGTGCGGCGTTACTTTTTCGTCCGCGCGGCCAATGCTTGTTTAAACTTTCAGCGCATTTTAACACGCGCATTCTTTTGAAAGGTTTTCAGCAGCTTCATTGAAGAGAAACATTTCCCAACCCACTTCCCAAGTTGTCTACTCCAATACAAGAACAATTTCTTCTTTAAAATGCTTGTTTTTGTGTGCTGTGATTGCGCCTTGCCTGGTTGCCCTGCTTGATTTATTCTGCATTTGCATTTGCTCCTGGTAGCCTCCAGTCCTTAGTCTTCTGTTAATTCATCACATCATCACCGGACCTAGGGCCTCATTATGATAGCGTTTTTTCCGCTTCCTCCGGGCCGGTGGAAGCCACCGCCGGCCCGGAGGAAGAGGAAAAACCGCAGCGGACCCACCAAAGACCCACAGCCACATTAGGATGGCTGGTGGGTCCTGGTTTGCGTCCGCAGCTTTTCTGCCGCGGTAGGCTTACAACCGCGGCGGAAAAGCTCTAATATGGTGGCGGTGTCTCTCAGACACCGCCAGCCATATTAGGATGGGTTTAAAAAAATGCTTTTCCAAGGTGGGTTCCCCGCCGTGGAAAAGCATACGGATCTTCACCTCGGGGGCCCGTAGCGGGCCCCCTGGGTGAAGGGGGAGTGGGGGGTGCACATGGGGGGTACCTATGGTACCCCCCTGCATTTGTATGCAGGAATCAGCAGGCACCGCGCGGTGCTTGCCGCTTTCTGCATACAAATGCAATGTATGGATTTTTAACATTGCGGCGGGTGCAGCTTGAAGCCACACCTGCCGCAATGTTAAACATGGAGGATGTGACCGCCAGGGTGGCGGTCACATCCTAATAGCTCAGGAGTCGCAGACGGACGCAAGTCCGTCCGCGATCCTAATAGGCCCCCTAGTCTGGTTGCCTTTTTTGTATGCTAGATCTTTAACCCCTTGTGAGCTGATGACGGAACTGTTCCGTCATCAGCTGCGGTGGCGCTGTGCTAATAACGGAGCAGTTCCGTCATGGCCCGCCCACCACTCATGCGCGGCGCGGATTCCGCGCCTGCGCTGAGCGTTCTATTGAGCGGACTGGGCCATGACGGAACCGCTCCGTCATAAGCACAGCGCAACCGACGCTGGTGACGGAGCGGTTTCGTCACCAGCATGCGCCCCCCGCTCTTCCGCCCCGCCCCCTTAGCACTGCGGCGGAATAGCTGCCACAGTGAAGGGGTTAAAGGCTGCAGGTAGTACTGCAGTGTGATCTCTCCTAGCAGCGTCGTGGTTTAGATATAATTGTATTATAGCTC